>NC_051238.1:5261621-5296621 GCF_015220715.1 Pygocentrus nattereri | reverse complement strand
TACATCTTTTATAATATAATTTCAGTGGATTATGGTTCAGTTATGTTCCCTGACCAAAGGTATTCAGATGTACTCTTGAGGGTCCCGCCCCAGTGAGTAGAGGGGCACTACCCCAGTGACAGTTTAGTATCTGTTTTTCAGTTGTACTGCCTCCACTCACCCCGCCTCGCCTCCAGGACTTTATTCTACTGTTCTGTTTTAAAACATTTGGTTATGAAAAGGAGCAAATACGAACTTTTCACCTGGAAAAACTGATTTAAGGTTCACAGCTGGACCTTAAAACCACTGCTGTAGCTTTGAGGGAACATTTACACTGTTTGTACCTTGATGAGTTAAAAATGTACCTGAACAGAACCTTCATTTCTAGCAGTGCATGTGTATTAACAATAATATATTCCATAAGTATTGTTTATCTGCTGATGCTGATACATAGACATTCACTTAATGTGCAAATTGGCACTGTATAAATTTTACAGCAAATGTTTTAACACCTGTCCAATTATTTTTAAGCAATTATCTGTCTATACCACTATGATTCCAATATCACTGTGCACACCAAATCTATATATAATAAAAATATGTGCCATGGATGTTATATATGCATAGGTAATATAAGGACAGTACTGTGCAAAAGTCAGAGACCACCTTTTGTTTATTTATTTTATTAACCTCATTTTTCAACATCAGGACAAAAATCTGTTCACAATTACACAGACAGCTTAACAGCTGATTAGAAAAATGTTCAGTATTGACGTCTCCACTTTTTACCTCTATTCCAGCGTCAATTCTTTTCAGGAGACTCACTTTCAGCTCCTCTAAGACGTGCAGACGTGCCTCCAAAGTTCAGTCTTAGAAGCTAATTGATGATTTTCTGAACTAATCAAACCCATTCAGTGGTGCTGAGGTCTGGACTCTGGGGCGGTCAGTCCACCGTCCAGCTTCTTTGTTTGATGTGTCCGTCTCCTTTTCTCAGTGAGGTTCTTCTTGATCAGCTACACATCCTTTCAGACCCACAGGGCTGAGTGGTCTTCTCACAGTGGAAGGATGGACAGAAACACCTGTGGATGTTTTCAGATCTGAAGCAGCTTGATGTTCTGCTCTCTCTCAGAGATCAAAGCTTTCAGTGCTGTTTATCTGATGGGGGGCAGTTTTGGTGTCTACCAGGTCTTCCAGGTGGTTGTTAGGAGCCACATTTTCTCTGTAGCTTTTTTGGAAGCTACTGTTTTTTTCACTTTACCCTTCGTTATGCAAGCTGATGGACTAGATGTCTCGGTCAAAAACGTGTGACTAAACTTAAACACAGAGTTCAACCCTGCATTCCAGACATTTTCAGGACATAGGTATGCAAAAAGAGATGCACAGTGAGGCGGCTGGGAGTTGCTGTTCTCTGTAGACTGTAGAGTTAAGTGTTTTCTCTCTCTCAGCTCCTGCCCGAGCCAGTTCTTTAGGCTGAGCGTGTGTGCGTGTACTAGTGCAGACACATCCTAGCCCTGCGGCCTCTTCGAGACCGTCTACACACTGCTGTGTGAGGGTGTGTACTCCAACTGATTGCTGTTTTAAATAAGACACTGAAGTGCTCTATGAAAATATACTCAGAATTTGTACAGCTGCAATTATTGTTTTTTCACATGTATGTTCTGGGAGTTGGTTGAGGCTGTTTGTTAATTTTGTGCTCTCGCTCCTGTTTGTGGGTATGATTGTGTGTGTATGTGTGAGTGGGTCAGTTGTGATGGTCTTACCCAACGGCTTAATCTGCATCCCACTGACACACTTCCACATCTGTCTGTGCGTGACAGCCCTGCCTCAGTCACATGACGTCTGTGTTAACCTTTTAAGGTCAAGGCAAAAATGCGGCTCCTTCTGCCAAAAGGGAATTCCTATCATTTTTCAAAATTTCAGCACAGTTCAGTCACTGAAATGAAAAGTCATTCAGAGTGGTTTGATATACTGCATTGTGGAGGAATTTAGTAAGGGTCAGCTGGCATTAAATGCATTATGATGCTACGATTTGGTGTAAAAACAATGTGACCAGTTGGTCGGGTTACATGTTTAGTTGGTATTCTAAGTGAAAGTAAGTTGCCACGTTCTCCACAGTCAACAAACTTAACTTGAATATGGCATGTTTCTGCAATTTTAGTGCATAATTTTTATGTACTTGTGTCATATTTTTGCACAGGTCACATTTCCCCCCCAATATATAAAACTCAGTAAACAAACTGTAGCTGTGCATGAAAAAGTAAAGAAGAGTTGTGCAGTATTCAGATTTCTGCTTTGCAACTAGCCAGTGAACTCGCAGAAGACGTGATGTAAATATAATTTAAGCTTCACATCACGGATTTAAAAATAAATAAATAAAAAATATAAGAAAATATATGCATACATCATCTAGAAGCTGAAGAATATTTAAATCCTTCATTTCATCAAGCAAGTCGTCGGTTCAGCTGTTCGCTTATTTCCGGTACCACAGTCTGTTTTCGCACAGGCGCAGACTGAGAAATCTGAAAGAAATCAGAGTAAGAGCTCACAGCACTGAGAAAACTGAAAGAAATCAGAGTAAGAGCTCACAGCACTGAGAAAACTGAAAGAAATCAGAGTAAGAGCTCACAGCACTGAGAAAACTGAAAGAAATCAGAGTAAGAGTTCACAGCACTGAGAAAACTGAAAGAAATCAGACTAAGAGTTCACAGCACTGAGAAATCTGAAAGAAATCAGAGTAAGAGCTCACAGCACTGAGAAATCTGAAAGAAATCAGAGTAAGAGTTCACAGCACTGAGAAAACTGAAAGAAATCAGACTAAGAGTTCACAGCACTGAGAAATCTGAAAGAAATCAGAGTAAGAGCTCACAGCACTGAGAAATCTGAAAGAAATCAGAGTAAGAGCTCACAGGACTGAGAAAACTGAAAGAAATCAGAGTAAGAGCTCACAGCGCTGAGAAAACTGAAAGAAATCAGACTAAGAGTTCACAGCACTGAGAAATCTGAAAGAAATCAGAGTAAGAGCTCACAGCACTGAGAAATCTGAAAGAAATCAGAGTAAGAGCTCACAGGACTGAGAAAACTGAAAGAAATCAGAGTAAGAGCTCACAGGACTGAGAAAACTGAAAGAAATCAGAGTAAGAGCTCACAGCACTGAGAAAACTGAAAGAAATCAGAGTAAGAGCTCACAGCACTGAGAAAACTGAAAGAAATCAGAGTAAGAGCTCACAGCGCTGAGAAATCTGAAAGAAATCAGAGTAAGAGCTCACAGCACTGAGATATCTGAAAGAAATCAGAGTAAGAGCTCACAGGACTGAGAAAACTGAAAGAAATCAGAGTAAGAGCTCACAGCGCTGAGAAAACTGAAAGAAATCAGACTAAGAGTTCACAGCACTGAGAAATCTGAAAGAAATCAGAGTAAGAGCTCACAGCACTGAGAAATCTGAAAGAAATCAGAGTAAGAGCTCACAGGACTGAGAAAACTGAAAGAAATCAGAGTAAGAGCTCACAGGACTGAGAAAACTGAAAGAAATCAGAGTAAGAGCTCACAGCACTGAGAAAACTGAAAGAAATCAGAGTAAGAGCTCACAGCACTGAGAAAACTGAAAGAAATCAGAGTAAGAGCTCACAGCGCTGAGAAAACTGAAAGAAATCAGAGTAAGAGCTCACAGCACTGAGAAAACTGAAAGAAATCAGAGTAAGAGTTCACAGCGCTGAGAAATCTGAAAGAAATCAGAGTAAGAGCTCACAGCACTGAGAAAACTGAAAGAAATCAGAGTAAGAGCTCACAGCACTGAGATATCTGAAAGAAATCAGAGTAAGAGCTCACAGCCCTGAGAAATCTGATTACTGAGCTCAAATCCAGCCTCTTTATCAGATTTCTTAATCAGATTTCTACCCCTTACTCTAAGAAATCAGTGTGACTATTTGAATAATCTGCCGAAATCGTTATTATGATCAAATTATTGAGTGCACACTTGTTTGGCGCATGCACACACTCATGAATGTTTCAGTTGCTCAGAATGTGTAAAGTCAAATGAAGCTCATCCTTTTTCTGCAGGGTCAAAATATAAGCACACACTTATTACTCAGCGCGTCCCTTTAAATCTTAGAGCACCAAGTTGGAACCTTCTTTCTTCAATAAGTTGCATGATATATCTCAACAAATGCTTTTACTGCTTTATTTTGATTACATATTGTAGCACGGCATGTGCTACCCTGGGCTCAAGGAGGATGCTGGAGGCAGGATTCAGAGCTGCAGCAGCCATTACTTTAATTTTCATACAAAATAAACAAAGTAAATACAACCAAACCAATGCTGGCCACTTTTCAGCGGCTTAAGCTAGACTTTTCTGCACCTGAGCTGAGAGGGAACGAGAGCTTGCCGTGCCGCCTCCTCGTTACTGCCCCCAGCTGGCAGCTCCTGGGACTCGCTCCTTGCCGGCACCGTCGTCGTCCTCCTCCTCCTCCCGCTGTCGCTCCCATGACTCACATCACTCTCGTCCGTCCGGGGACCTCGGGCTTTGCGTTCCGCCTCCACACTCGTGGCTCTCTCCCTGGCATCCTCACCGAGGTTCGTCACCGCTGGGTGTTCGGGCCCCGCCTTCCTGCCGGCTCTCGCGGCCGTCATCGTCGGGTCCTGGGGGGCGGGCGGATGCCATACATACATTTACCTCAACCCAGCAAGTCCAGATGGCATTTTGTTTGTTGTGGCTTAATATTACTGTAAAAATCTAAGGACTATTTAAACAGCTTAAATTATTGCAATCATCTCAGATGTGATTAGGCGATTCTAAAATAATTGTGTAGGCCTCATTTTCACATAGAAAGTCAATAAAACATGTAATATCATCAGAATTTCATTCAGAATTTGACATGGACCGGTGACTGTTCTTCAATGTAGTCTGGCTAAACGTGCTACAGGTCCAGTATTGTCTCATAGAAGTTATCTAATGCATCCATTTTCTGTTTTTGTGACGGTCATGAAGGGAATGATGAGGAAGGTAAGAGAAAAGCCAGCGGCGAGTCGAAAAGAGTTGCAGGGTGACCAGTGTAGAAATGCACTGCTCTGTAGAGTGTTTAGTGTTGTGTTATGTGTCATTATATTCAGCATTGTGTGTGTGTCTGGACTGTGACTGTATTTAGAACATGCTTCTGTCTGTTCTTGTTTATCCCTTTATGGCCATGTTTGTCACACCTGTCACTTGCCAAGATTAGGCTCAGCCTATACGTGACATCAGTCCTGCTATAAAACTGCATCAGCCCAGTGTCTTACGGGCTGGCTGGGTGTCTGGTACCTGCGCACAAACGAACAAACTTCACTTCACTTCTCCAGACGTACGGATGGTCCCCTGGTTTAGTTAGGGTTTGGATTCTTCACCCAGAAAGCAGAAGTGACACAGAGCAATGGACTGCACTGCAGTCATCTCTGTTCCCACGCCCCACACAAAAAAACCCTCTGCTACAAAACAAGCGCAAAGATGCAAATCTGGAATCCGCACATGAGAATTTGGACAAATCGGAGCCGTTTTGGAGCAACGTACGCCGGTCAGATGAAACAAAAACAGAACTTTTTGGCAATAATTTAGCTCGTCACATTGGGTTGTGTGTATGAGCGCCACATCCACAGTGAAGTGCACAGGTCGGAGCGGCATGATAGGAGCTGCGCTCTTCTAAATCTTCATTTCAGTAAGAAAAGATTAATCTTTCAGCCCTTAATACCGCACTGTACACGCACAGCAGCGCACAGACACGCCAGTTTACAAATGTCAGTGTGCCAGCTGCGTAATAGAGAAGTTCAGCAGACGTCTGAGAGCTTGATGTTTACGTTTTGACTTCAGGAGCGTGAACAGACTGTGTGTGTGTGTGTGTGTGTGTGTGTGTGTGTGTGTGTGTGTGTTTGTGAGAGACCAGACGTGTCTTGTTCACTGAGGTTTAGTGACGTTGCAGCTGCTACTCTCTGACGCGACCCACACTTCCCTATCATGTCACAGACACATGCCAGGAAATTCTATTGCTTCTGTTACCTTTCACACACATTCTGTTGTCCTTGTTCCTCAACTGGACCTGCTGCCCAACCAGAACATTGTACTTCCCCTACTGCCCTATCAAAATTTTGTGCTACCCCTGCTGCCCTACAAGAACTTTGTACTGCTCTGCCACCTCAACAGAACATTGCATTGCCCCACTACCCCAGTACAACCTTGTATTGCCCCTGCTGCCCCAGTAGAACTTTGTGCTGCCCATGCTGCCGAATCGAAACTTTGTACTGGCCCTGCTGCCCCAATAGGACCTTGTGCTGCCCATGCTACTTAACCAAGTATTGTACTGCCCAACAGAACGTTGTCCTGCCCGTGTTACTCCACCAAAACATTGTATTGCCCCTGATTCCCCAATAGAACCTTGTGCTGCCCATGCTGCGGAATCGAATCTTTTACTGTGCCTGCTTCCCAACCAAAACATTGTACTGCCCCACAGAACATTGTTCTGTCCCCCCTGTCCATCCATCCATCCATTTTCTAAGCCACTTCTCAGTCAGGGTCGCGGGGGGGGGGTGCTGGAGCCTATCCCAGCAGTCTTCGGTCAGAAGGCAGGATACACCCTGGACAGGCCACCAGTCCATCGCAGGGCAGACAGACAGACACTCACACAGCCGGGGAATCGAACCCAGGTCCTCCTTGCTGTGAGGCCACAGCACTACCCACCACGCCACCGTGCCGCCCCTTCTGTCCCTCCTGCCCAAACAAAATATTGTAGTTCCCCTACTACCCTAACCAAAACATTATACTGCCTTTGATACCCCAATAGAACCTTGTATTGCCCTTGCTGTCCAACCAAAACACTGTATATCGCTACAGAATGTTATACTGCCACTGCTACTCCACCAAAGCATTGCATTGCCCCTGCTGTTCCCCAGTAAATCATTCTACTGGCCCTATTGCCCCTTTAGATATAATTCTTCTGCTCCTGCAACCCCACTTGAGCGTTCTGTTTCTGCTGCTGCCCTAAACTCTACAGACTCTACTGCCCCATTGAGACCGCCTTTGCCCCACTTTATCACTGGAACATTCTCCTGCCCCTGCCCGGGCATGTGTCAGGTGTGAGAGGGTGTAGGGTTACTCCTGGTGGGTCAGTACCACTGACACTGCTGCGTACACACGGGCACCAACAAGCTGACGTTTTTTTTTTCTTTTCTTTTTCTGCCGGCGGTGTTTAGTTGCAGCCCTCCCACACTGTGGGCTCTCTTTAATAAAAATCCTTCATGTGGAAAAGAGCTGTGAAACGGGCTGCACAGATGTGTGTCTGTGTGGTTAGAGTTTTCTAACCACTCAGCTGTTGTGCCCTATATGTGTCAATGAGGTCTGTCGAATCTTTCTTTATATAGCACCTTTCATATAATCAACCCACTGAGAACCGTGACCGTTAGAGCCTGGCCTTCAGTTTGGCCCATAAACGTGAAAACTCACTCAAAAACAAGCAGAAAAAACTCTGTGGTGATGGTAACTCTACTAGCTCCCCTATGGGATTGTATTTGTGTGTTAGCCCAATGCTTTCGGCGATACACATGAATATTTTTCAGTGGTTCTAGATTAAACCGGTACATTTGAAGCTTGTAAATGACATTTCATCTTTTGTTTGAATCTTGTAACTGATATTAACATATTGCTGTTGTTGGAAGAAAACCTTGTATCTCCAAAATGATAACTTTACAGGAGAAGGAAAAAACGTACTTTACTTTTAATGTAAGTCAATGGAACCAGACGTTTCTCCAAGTCATTTTTTGTTCATTTCTTTTGGTCCATTCTTCATGAAGTTTGCACACAATGTTAAGGGCAAGAGGCATTTCCAAATTATGTCAAAAACTGAAAAATGACACCAGCGATATATTTTACCTCATAGTAGTTTTACAGCGACTCTGCAGTGTTTTGACACAGAGCTGCTGCTGCTGGTTTCCATTTCTAACCACTGACTGAAACCTGGTTAGATTTTGGCTCATTTTCACGGTCAGTGACCGATCTAAAACTATCAGAAGACCTAAAGGTATGTTTTTCACACCCCATGTGGCTGATCTGATATGTTAGGCCTTCAGTTTAGCTCCTGAAGGCCTAACCAATGAGCGAGTACCACAGAGGAACAAAACATCCTAATAGACCCATTTAATATATAGGCCATTTCAAGAATTTAACCCTTTTGATTTCAGTAAGCATTAATAGCGCGTTTAAATGCTTCAGCATAACGATTTAAATAAATAGAAATTAACTAAAAATTACAGTATTTTTTTTTTCATTTCACAGAAATCATTAGACCTTTCCTGAAGGCCTAGAAGGTTTTGAAGGTTACTCACTGTAAACATTGATATTCAAATTGCTGCTTTATAGACTGGCACACAGATGAGGAGCCAGGAAATCTCAAAGAATAAAAGCTAGGAGCGTACGTGTATGTTTACCTTCTCCTGACCTCAGCAGGACCTTTAATATCTTTCTCTGTCTGTGATGAGAGAGTGTGAGCCACTGCTGCAGCCTTGAGAGATAAATAGTGTTTACCTAAGACTGACCGGAGACGACGGCTCGGCTCGTGGGTGGACACGCACACACGCGCTGGCCTCGCACACCTGGTGCTTTGTCCTGATGCTAGCCTCTCCTGTGGTAAACACTGGCCTGCTGTCAACTTCAAACGAGTAGAGTTGATTGGGCGGTGGGCGGCGTTGGGTCAGCAGTGTGTTTGATGCTCTGTTGTGTTTCTTTGTCCACTGCAGGGCTGAGAAATATAGAAGTTCTGTTATTGTAATTAGAGCTGCAACATTAGTCATCAAAGTCGACTATGTTGATTATAAAAAACGTTCGTGTGGATTTTTTTGACAACATGTAGTTTATGGCCTGTAATATTAAAGGAATGGTTTAGTAAAATTTCTAATTTACCTTGTTTTTCCACTTATTCCAGATGTAGTCGATCAGCCGAGACACATTCAGTGTCCAAATTTTGCTTCTTTAGTTTAGCACTGGAACTTCAAGGCTAGTGTTGCTAACAAACACTGGAAGTCAGTAGTCACCCAAATCCTTTCTGTAAATACATCCCCAAAACTTCTCTTAGCCCATTTAAAACTGCTTCCAGGTTTTCATTAAGGTCGCACAGACTTGTCAATGTGGTTTAGGAAACTGTATGGTATTTAATCTTCACCATGTAGCTGGATGCTGACTCCCATTCATGTACATGCATGTGAACGTCACAGGTTATGTTCAAGATTTCTGTTCTTTCTATTTATAAGCATGTGTTAATGTTGAATTCTTGAGCTGGAGATATTTAAAAATAGATAGAGCAGATATGACGAATGTAATCTGGCCTCCAAATGCCTGCAAGAAGTGCCTGCGCGCAAAAATGAGTTGGACTTTGTGAAGTTTTCATAAATTTTATTTGCTTTCTGTTACTCAAGCAGCTCTTTATCACAATAATACAGAACTGAAGGAAATAATAAAAAAACAACCCCCTTTCCCACCTCATCCCACCTCATCATCTATTCCCTCCCCATTCCCTCCCCGCCTCACCTCATCCCTCCCTATTCCCTCCCCACCTCATCCCTCCCTATTCCCTCCCCATTCCCTCCCCGCCTCACCTCATCCCTCCCTATTCCCTCCCCACCTCATCCCTCCCTATTCCCTCCCCGCCTCATCCCGCCGCATTTCCCTCCAGGCCTCATCCCACCCCATTCCCAGCCCATCCCACTTGTCAATCCATGCCCGTTTTCTGCACATACCTTTTTAGCAATTTAGTAAAGAAGATTTTATCAATGCGATGTTAAATCTGCTTTAGGATGCTTTCGGGACCAAGTTGCGTGTGTGAACACTTATGATTGACAGTCATAAGATCATAAATGTGCCAGCTGTTCATACCAGCCATAAACACAGCAGTGTTTCATGCAAAAGCCCTTAGCCAGTGACGTATTAGCTGTTGCCCAGGCACTTCCTTATACTCAGAAATCCTGAGCAGTGACAAAAATGAGAAGTAAACAGGAATGCTTGTATGAGAATAGAGAACAAATATAGTCAGTAAATGATAAATGCAGTAAAAAGTTTTTTTTTGGGGGGGGTGATTAGTTTAAATTTAGACATACATAATTGTTAGATTATGTATTATATTATTATTATTATATATATATGATGTATAATAGCAGTGTAGCCCTGGTTTTACACAATCCAGTTTTGACCATTTTCTGACCTCTTTTTATGCCTTATAATTAAACAGACTGTTTTCATTTCTCTGCCTTTAAGACTGCTGCATGTAAATGAGCTCTGTTTTGATTGGTTGGATCCTTTGGGGAGCTGTAATGGTCCATGTGCTTCCAGGCAGCTGGGAGCTTAATTGTTTTCCCCACATCTTTTACTCGCCTATCTCAGCAGGAACAACACTCCGTATTACCTCAATGGAAATAGGCAGTTGTGTGTAAATGTGATGTCACAACCATGACAAATTTAAAGTCAAATTCCTGTTTTTGCAGATTAGCTTCTATATATGGACTGTATCACTTGGGTGGACAGTATGTTATGGAACTTCAACATTGTTTCCATAGCATATGAAGCTTGGTTTTTGATGATGTGGGCCTTTTAATACTCTTACATTCACCATTACAGCCATTTACATCCTTCCAACTGTTAATTGCAAAGCTGAATTATAGATGAATGTTTATGTAGTTAATAACCATGTTAAACTATTAAGTCGTAATGAATTAATGCATACCATTTCTATAATATTAGAATCAGAATAAAGGTTCCTAGCCCTTAAGGTACATATACATGTCTATAATCTCAGATCTCTGTGTCTTTGCTGCTCTGTGCTGAGAGGTTTGTGGTTCTGAGGCTGGTGGTGTAGCGGCGTGTTTGAAGTGGATGCTGTGAATCAGTTGTGTGGGGGTTTCGGTGGAAGGATCTGTGCCTTAAGCCTGAAGTTCTGATGGAGAGCATGTAGCGCTCTGGTTAGACTCATCCTCACAGTGTTTGTGTGCAGTGACGGCGATGTTGAGTGGAGTTCAGTAGCTGCTGGCTGTCCTCACTCAGACCCATGTCACTCGCTATGGCTGTATATGGCTCTCTTCTTTCTTTAATGGCCCATATACTACATTCTGTTACATTATACTACATTTTGTTCTGTTCCCTGAGGTTCAATAATATTCATGTACCAGAAAAATGTTCATTGTACTTGGCTAATTTCCAACCACCCTTTAACCCTTTCATGCTAAGCAAGGGTTTATTACTATAGCCTAAAAACTGATATGTATATGGCTTCAGTTCTGATTGCCTGCCTTGTGTTGGGCCTTATTCAGAAAGCAGATGAGCTTGACGTGACGTGACGTGACGTGATGTGACGTGACCCTTAGTCCCACCACAGGGTAAATTCAAGAAACAAGAAGAGAATTAACAAACCAGGTATAACCCTTGTTTATTACTTAACAGGGTTACAGTTTGTTACTTATTACTGTGCGCACAATACAGATAAAAATAAAAAATGAACAAAAGTTAAAAAAAAATAAACTCTATCCTTCACAAAAATGAACAATATAAAAAAAAAGCAAAAGAATCTTTACACTATCAGGATTTTTACAAGTATTGCATGTGGAATATTGCACAAGATGTATTATTGAATTAAATATGAATATTTCACACAGGTGTGTTTCACAGTTAATTTCTGTAGGTGTGTGGGGTCTAATGGGGGCGGGTTATCCCTCCTCCACCGAACTTCATTGGCACTATGCACCACCTCCTGAAACACTCCTTATAACTTAAACACTTGCTGTGGACTGAGTATAGTAGATACACTATATGGCCAAAGGTATGTGGACATTCCTCCTAATTAATGAGTTCAGATGTTTCAGCTACACCTGTTGCTAACAAGTGTATAAAATCAAGCCCATAGCAATGCAGTCTCCATAGGCAAACACTGGAAGAATGGTTCAGACAGAAGAGCTCTGGGACTTAAAAACAGGCTGCTTCCTTTTGAAATTTCTGCCCTGCTAGATCTGCCCCTGTCATCTGTAAGTGCTGTTATTGTGAAATGGAACCATCTATGTGCAACAACAGCTCAGCTACATAGCAGTAGGCCACAGTGCGGAGCCCTGGCCTCAAACCCACTGAATACTAGGATGAATTAGAACTTCATTTGCCTGCCAGACCTTCTTTTGAAACATGGCAAGTGCTCTTTTGACTTAAAAGGCCACAGACACACTGCAAAATGTTGTGGAGAGCTTCCCAGAAGATTGGATATATTATTTAGCAACTGTATTAGGAAGCAACTCCATATTAATACCCATGGTTTTTGGAATGAAATATCCAGCAAGCTCATATAAGCATGACGGTCTGGTGTCCACATACTTTGGACCACATAGTGTATATGTAATTGTGATGCTTTTTGCAACATCACGAAAATGATGAATTCAAAACGAGCTGTTTTAGTTTCCAAACATAGGATGTATATACTGGGCAGTGAATGGAATGGTTTGAAAATGTAACTGTGTTATTCTATAACCGTACTATTCCTGTCCATCCATCCATCCATCCATCCATCCATCCATCCATCCATCATTGTTAAAACCTGTTTGTAAAATAGAGTTCCTGGACACCATCCTTGTCTTTGTTTACATGGATGCACACTCTAATGCCTCTTTGCTCCTCTCCCATCTTAGAACTCGCAAAGGCAAACATGATGTCCAGCAAAACCAGATGCTTCCGCTGGGCAAAACAGCTGGGATCCATCTAATATATATGTTAAAAAGTTTGTAGACACCTGCTCATTTAACGTTTACTCTACAATGAAGGCTAGTAATACAGTACTTGCTCCCTCCCTTGCTGCAATTGGAATTGCAGTTGGAATGCTTGTGAGAAGGCTTTATGCTACATGTTGGAACATTTGATTGCATGCAGCCACAAGAGCATTAGTGAGGTCAGGTGCTGATGCTGGATGGTCAGTTCTGGACCACAAACTCATTCCAGAGGAAGGAACTGCTCCACAGCCCAATGCTGTGGGGGGCTTTATACCCCTCTGGTCCAAACTCTGCTTTGGGCATGGTGACCTTAGGCTCATCTGTGGCTGCTCTAGAACACCCGGTTCTATTGGTGTTGCTTTTAGATGAACAGCCTTTACAGACTATATGTAACGTTCATGGACTGGAGGTTAGGGAACCAGCCCTGTGACCTGAAGGTTGCCGGTTCGATCCCCAGAGCCGACAGAACGTGACTGAGGTGTCCTTGAGCAAGACGCCTAACCCCCAACTGCTCCCCGGGCGCTGCGGATAAGGCTGCCCACCGCTCTGGGCAAGTGTGCTCAGTAGTGTGCATGTGGTGTTTCACTTCACGGATGGGTTAGATGTGGAGGTGACTTTTCCCGTTGTGGAAAAATAAGGGCCAGCTAATCAAATTTAGTCTTAATTTATATTATTAAATATACTTCTAATGACTAGCTAGCTTGCTAAGTCTAGTAGATCCAGTTGGCTAAAATAAGCTGTAAACCTCCAAGGATGCATGAGGTCTCATTATAAAGAAGAGCAGCACAACATCTCACTCTCTGAGGCGCTCGGCTCCATTCTCACAGCAACAAATCAGTATGACCCCATTTTCAGCTGTTTATATGGTTAGAACTGTGTCATCATAGCTTGCCGAGTGGAACGAGTGGACGCTTGGCCGAGGGAGCGAGAGAGCAGCATCGTAGCGCTTTATTGATGCTCATCTTGTAATTATTTTTCCGATAGGAGTCCACAAGAATGTGCCATCGCAGTATTTAATGGTGTTTCCACAATACGTGTTGTACATGTTTATTGTCTCATCGTCACGTTAAAGCTGCGGTGCTTGGCGTTTGTTGTTGTGTACGTATTACAACTTACTAGGAGTTATGACTTACAGACAACTGAAAAATGTGTTACTACTAACTAGTGTTAACTAAAGACTGTGGACCAGTGGATGTTGGTTGATTAGATGTCAGTGTGTTTTGACCCGACACAGTACTAGAACCTGCCAGTGCAATTCTGGGATGTTTTCTTAGCCATGCAGACAGAGATGGACGCAGAGGTCAGTGTTATGGTCAGTGCAGTTTTCCAAACAAGGTTATTTGTACTAGTTATGAAAGACATAAATCGAACATTACACGTTTAAATACAGTGGTCCTTACTGATAAAACCTGGCAATACCAGGCTAGAGCAGCCCAGCTAATGAACAGTTTCTATTCACAAGCTGTCAGGCTTCTCAACAAGCTGTGAAGCTGTGGGTCCTTCCCCAACTACTATTTCACTCAGTCACTTTGTCATTGTTGTTGCTGTTGTCATTGTTGTTGCTGTTGTTGTTGTTGTTATTATTATTATATCTCATTCCTGCTATGGACAATAATACTGCCACTTTAAATAACAATAGCACTTAAGTCACTTTAAACTGTATATATTCTTAACAGATTATCCCTTGTTTGATATATTTGTACATAGCAGAGTTTTTTTGTCTTATACAGGTCCCTCCTGTCTCCATATTTTGTGTATATTTATTATACTTCAGTTTTAGTTTTTTTCTTGTATTTTTATATTTACTTTCTGCAGAGTGATGATCTGAGCCTTCGTGTTAAATAAGAGCTATTCATAAAGTGACTATGACTGTAATTAGCATGCCGGTGTCTTTAACACTGTGGGATTTTCACCTGTGTCCTAGGCAAGAACCAATCAAAATCTACATGTAAATGAGGTCATGCATATTAAAGATCCAAGCCAATGAAGTATCAGTTCCAGAATGGATACGATTAAGGAAACTAAAACGTTCCCAGAAAGAGAGCCATACATTTTACTAAGTGATGCTGAGATTTTCGTTGGGAGTGACAAGATTAGAAATGAGCAGATCAGAGGGACGGTGAAGGTGGAGCAGTTTGGAGATAAAGCCAGAGAGGCCAGGTTGAGATGGTTTGGACATGTGTTGAGGAGGAATAGTGGATATATTGGGCAAAGAATGTTGGAGATGGAGCTGCCGGGTAGAAGGAGAAGAGGTAGACCTCAGAGAAGGTTTATGGATGTAGTGAAGGTGGACATGGAGATGGTTGGTGTGAAAGTAGAGCAGGCAGTGGATAGGGCAAGATGGAGGCAGATGATCCGCTGTGGTGACCCCTAAAGGGAGCAGCCGAAAGAAGAAGAAGAAGAAGAAGAAGAAGAAGACGACAGTTCACCAAGTGTTGACAAATTTGTCATTTTTTAAGGATGCTGCAAAAAATTCAATAACAAAAAAAAGATACAGGAGAGAATTGAAAACTGCTGTCGACTGTCAAAAGTGAGGCAGGATGAAAAAAAATGGGTGTGAAAAGCATTCCGATATTAGCGGGAATCCCAGGGCACAGGCACAGCAGGACATTTAACTTGAAGAAACAGGAGTTCCTTTATCAGAAACTGTTGGTACTAGAAAACATGACATCAAAAAGTCCAACTGCAGCATCTTAAAATCAGGGTTTTAATTGTAGGAATGACATTAAAATTCCATTTCTCACTGAACTGAATTCAAGCCGTTTTCCTGCTTATTCATTTTTTTTTATAACAATGTCCACACATTAAAAAATGAGAGATGCTTTTATTTCCTAGTTTTTGCTCACTGTGTAACGTGCCAGCCGGATTCAGGCGCTTGCGGATGTAAAACGCAAATGAGGCTTTACTGAAGGATTAAGGGGCCTGAGTCGTCGTCACAAAGCAGGCAGGGGTCAAATCCAAAAGGCATAGCAAATGCAACCAGATGTACATAACGCAAGGCATACAGTCTTGGGAGAGGCGAAGGCGTCGTCAAAGAGGCAGGCAAAAAGGTCAAAACACAGGAGACTGATGATGAGGCAAACGGTCCCAAAGGCAGAGTCGAAAGAACAAAAGGCGAAGGTCATACACTAAAACAATGGATAGCCGCTCAATAGATCACAGAATGGATACAATCCCTCACGACTATCTGCTGCTAAAGCCTGGGCTTATATACTCAACTAAGTCATATGACTAATGACACAGGTGTCAAGCATTAGTACTCCGGAGATCTAGAGCGCTGATAGGAGCGTGAAGTCATGTGAGTGGTCAGGTCCTCTCCTGGAGGGTTCTGGGAGATTGAGTCCGTGTGAGTGTCTGCATTAGAGGGGAAGTTCAGAAGTCGTGTGATCTTCTAGAGGCGTCTGGGAGATCGAGTCCAGATCCATGCTGGGACTTGGTGGATACGTGACGCACAGGAGTTCAGTTTAAATTAAAATTCCACTAATAGATATTAAATTTCAACTAGTTTGATCTAGTTCTAACTTTGTTTTTTAAGATTCCTCCAAAAAAACTAGATCCATTTTGGCTTTTCCCTGGGGGAAATGATCATCAGAGTGGCACCAGCATTATTCCGTGCCAAATGATGTTGTTATGAATCGCTCCCATCACATATAAATCAGATAAGTGTGGTCACTCCTCTCATCATGCAAGCGATGAGTAATGTGTCCCTGTTCGTGAACGAGTAAACGCGTTACTGGTATTATCAGTATGTACACTCTCAGAAATAAAGGTGCTAAACTGACCCCTCTAGTCACTGGGGTGGGACCCTCAAGGCTCCATCTCAGTCCCTTTAGTCAGGGATCATAACTGAACCCTAATCCACTGAAATGATGTGTTCTAAGCTGTACTGACTCCACTCCTCCCGCCTCGCCTCCAGGGCTTTATTCTACTGTTCTGTTTTAAAACATTCGGTTATGAAAAGGTACAAATACCAACTTTTCACCTGGAAAAATGTATTTAAGGTTCACAGTCAGATCTTAAATCCACTGCTGTAGATTTGAGGGAACCTTTACATTTGTTTGCACCTCAATGAATGAAACAGTACCTGCACAGAACCTTCATTTCTAATTATATAACCTGCTATGAGATGGATGTATATATATGTATATATATGTATATGTGTGTGTATGTATGTAATTATTTGACTGACAAACAAACAGGAAATTTAATGACTGAATGCATCTGACAGCTGCAGTGCTAGAGTTCCTATTTAACCTGTTGCTCCTCTCTCTCTCTCTCTCTCTCTCTCTCTCTCTCTCTCTTTCTCTCGCTCTCTCTTTTCTCTCTCTCGCTTTCTCTTTCTCTCTCTTTCTCTCTCTCTCTCTCGCTTTCTCTTTCTCTCTCTCTCTCTCTCTCTCTCGCTTTCTCTTTCTCTTTCTCTCGCTCTCTCTTTCTCTTTCTCTCTCTTTCTTTCTCTCTCTCTCTCTCTCTCTCTCTCTCTCTCTTCCTCTCTTTCTCTCTCTCTTTCTCTCTCTCTCTCTTCCTCTCTTTCTTTCTCTCTCTCTCTTTCTCTCTCTCTCTTTCTCTCTCTCTCTCTCTCTTCCTCTCTTTCTCTCTCTCTTTCTCTCTCTTTCTCTCTCTCTCTCTCTCTTCCTCTCTTTCTCTCTCTCTTTCTCTCTCTCTCTATCTCTCTTTCTCTTTCTCTCTTTCTCTCTCTTTCTCTTTCTCTCTCTCTCTTCCTCTCTCTCTCTCTATCTCTCTCTCTCTTTCTCTTTCTCTTTCTCTCTTTATCTTTCTCTCTCTTTCTCTTTCTCTCTCTCTCTTCCTCTCTCTCTCTCTCTCTCTCTCTCAGGTGGGATGGTGTGTCTGTGGTCAGCGTGAGGATGGGCTGCACCTCGGCGAAGCAGGTGTCGGCCGTGCCGAGTGATGAAGAGGGCCGAGGCAAAGCTTACAGCAACGGAGACCTGTTCACAGGTTACACTCATGCACACACACACGCTGACTCTTCTTTCACTCTTGTTTGTGTCTGAGTGTGGGAACCGTCTCTGAATAATTCCCCAGCCTCCCACACGCAAAACATGCATCTAAAATAAACCTCCACATCATTCTGTCTTAATGTCAGCTAACGGTGGGCGTGTTTGTGCCTTTTTGCCGGTTGATGGATGGAATTTCTGATTAAATGTTATTATCTTGCTTTTACACTGCAAATAATGCTGTATGGGACGGGAAATGGGTTAATAAATCTAATTTTTCTATTTTGAGGTTGTATTATAAGATTAATTAACTCAGTATTTTTATCTACGGAACGGCTCTCATTGACAGATCAGTATTATCCTTGAAAACAGCGAAATTATCTGTTGTTTCTTGAAAGGTATACGACATGATCACTTCATCAGATGACTCAAAACTAATAAAAAATCCAATGATCAATACAACCGAAGTACTGTTTGAGTAAAAAAGATGTTTAGCATCGGTTTAAGCTGATGTCCCTTTGCCAAGATATCCTTTTTCGCAGTGTGGTCAGGCGTGATCAGTGGTACAGGAAGCTGTGTAGGTGTGCTGGCACGCGGCTAATGCTGTACGCTTGGTTTCAGTTGAATAATCGCTGAAAATGTTGTTTTGGGGGAAAGCGTGGTTTCTTTGTTGTGCCGCTGACTTGTCAAATCTGTCATTATTCCATTCAGTCTCTTGCTGAGCCTGTCAGAAGGGAGTTTTTCGTCTCCCGCGACTGTAGAAGTCTCGAGTGTCTCTGCAGTTGGACTGTTCTTTTGTCAGAGATGAGTAAGCGCTGCTGTTACACAAATAGAAGTGTGCGAGCTGTGCTGTTCCAGTCACACCAGCGTGGCCGCGCTGAGAGTAGTGGGAAAGCGTGGGCTTTTCACGGGTCACCGATTACAATTAGGAGGCTTTAGGGACAGCAGACAGTCAAAAGTTTGGGCGCATCAAACTGAATGCGTGTCTTTTCATAAACGCCTTTTGGATCTAATGGCTTGTGCTAAAATGTTTGAAACCTGTTTCGAAGACAAATGAACTGTGGGGTTGGTCCAAAGCGGGCTTTCAGCGGTGCTGAGACTCCACATACACCATATTCTTTTAAAAGGGGAAGTTCATTGTCTTTTTCAAAACGTCTGCAGATGCTCAGTGCTAGAGAAACTTACAAAACCAGACTGGTTCACAGTGGTGGTGAATAGAGCCAGACGCATAATGTCTCTAAAAGCTCCCTCACATGAAGTTACTACATGAAATGTTATGAATGCACGAACAGATGCCTGAGACGTTGCTTTATCAGAGATTAGATTTTGGCCTAAAAGGTATTTTTATCCATTAGAGAGATGCAGGCAGGGTGTTATCAGGCAAACCTGTGCCCAAAGTTCTTTCCCTGATTTTGCTGCAAGTTTACAGTCATCAGCATTACATATAAAACATAGGCCCAGTCACATTTCTCCACCTCACCCCTACCACTTACTCCTCCGTTTTGCAGGTTCACCTCTAGGGGTGGGGTGTGTTCCCATTTTTGTTGAGATAGAGGGGTAGGGTGAAGTGTTGGGGCTACATGGCCCTCCAAACAAAGGTTTTTCAGACTCCAAGCAGAGGGTTATGAGGAAAAAAAGGAAAACCAGCAAGATGGCTGAGCAAGATGTGACAAAAATGTGAGAATTTTCTCCCTTAAAATTGACGATAACCATCGTATTACCTTAATTTAATGTCGTTTCAGTGTCTTATGGTCCTTTTCTTCATAACAAGCATAAAAATAGCCAGCAGTGTGTTGATGTCTTAGTAACTAGCTAGTAACTTCCTGTTCCACCTTAAATGGGGCAGGCATGAGGACTTATGCTCCATTTAAGGTGGAATGGGAAAATTTAAATGAGAAGCTGGAGAATCTCTGACTTCAGCTTCATATCTCTGAAGAATTAAAAATAAATTATTATTTATAATAAATAATTACCCCCTCTTTGAAGGCGTATGATGCCCTAAATGTAACTAAAGCCCAGCAGTGAGGAGCTGAACTTTCCCCTCCTCTGCTGTCCCTGCAGACGGGCAGGGTCGCCCACAGAGCAGCGCTGGTAGCTGTTAATGAAGTGATGCTCTTTTTATTAGAGGGTCTCATTTCATAGAGGAAGATTTCAAACACTACCGCTAAGGGGAAAGGGGATGCTCGAAAACAAGGGGTAGAGGTACAAATACGAAATGGGATTTGG
This sequence comes from Pygocentrus nattereri, assembly GCF_015220715.1. NCBI lineage: Eukaryota > Metazoa > Chordata > Actinopteri > Characiformes > Serrasalmidae > Pygocentrus > Pygocentrus nattereri. The sequence goes on along the minus strand of NC_051238.1, from coordinate 5,276,719 downwards.
CCTTGAAGAATGTAGACTTGCTGGTTGTTTTGCATAGTAAATAAAATGTCTGTATTTGTGCTGCAGCCCTGCGACCCCTGGTTCCCGTCACCACCACTGTAAAGAAAGAAAAGACGTTTCTCTACAGTGAGCCACCCTGAATGACTTCATTAACATCTCGGTGACTGCAATATGCAGAAATGTTGAGGAATCAGTCGAAGCTTGTCTGTGCAGCATGTTCAGCGGTGGTTCTCAGTGTTCTGCCAGCTCTAGCCATTCCCAAACTTTTGATGGGCAGTGTACAAGCTGCTCCGTTTCTCCGAGCGAGAGTTTCAGGCTTCACACTTGGTGTACAAAAGCGGGCGTTGTTGGCCGGCCACGCTTTCACACTGAAGTTGTATCAGGTCCAGATGATGCCGGAGCTCCTGAAGACGGCAGAGACGCTCCTGAGCGAGTTTAGCGCCGGGGGCGTTTAAAGGAAGTTGTGTAAGCTGAGTTCTTCACTCTGGAGATACTCTAACTGGTGTGTGTGTGTGTGTGTGCACAGATGATGGTTGGAAAGGTCAACAGGAAGTGTGTGTGTGTGTGTGTGTGTGTGAGAGAGAGAGAGAAAGAGAACGTTCAGTTTTGGAGCCAGTGGTGAGTGTATAAGTAAGAGCAAGAGATTATGGGAAATCAGAAGTTAAAACAACACATCTGCCTCTCTTTTCTCTTCTTTATACTTCTTTCACTTAGGGGATGCACCAGTCTGAGATTTGTGAGCTGATGCTGTTAGCTGATTAAGGTTATTTAACTTATTTCTAGTAATTTTATTGAGTAAACTTCTCACTATATTAGCAGATCATTGTGCTTGTTGTAAGAAATGAGCCTGAAAACAGCAAAATTGTCTGGCAGGATAGTGAGATTTTTATTTAATAAAATCACTGAAAACAAGTTAAAAATGTCTGGACATAAGTTAAATAATCTTATAATAAGTGCACAACTTTCTCAAAATGAGTAATGTTAGACATATCAACTAGATTTAAGGTCATTTCGCTGGACAAGAGACCATTTTTTGCAGTGCAGCAACATTTATTTCTGTATGTTCACAAATGCAAATAAACACCGGCACCACAAATGTTAAGAAGAGTAATGTTGTCCTTTCAGCAAAAATCACTCCACCTTGAGAGCCTCAACATTTTATGTCCATTTTACCATCATGGCTGTAAATATGTCTCAGTATGTGCTGATGTAAAACGATGGGCTAAAAAATACAATATAAACAAAAATGCAGACTTTGCTCTGCTTTGAGCTTTAGCTCAGCTGTAGCTGCTTTTCTCGCAACTTTTTTCAAAAGTAGAACAGTTCTTCTTTATGAGGCTGAAGTCGCTTCTCATTCAACAGGTTCTTGCTAGAATTTTCCTGTTCCACCTTAAGATGGAAGGTGGAACAAGGTGCCAGAGTGTAACTGTTGCACGAGTTAAGGTTGAACATGAACGTTCTAATGAGACACAACTTCAGTTTGCTTAACAGTTTCTCATAGCAGATTAAACAGGAAACCAGCTGGAGTTATTATATAGACAGACAAGTCATTTCGTCTCCAAATTTTTGATGTTTGTCTTAAATCTCTCTCTTTGCCGTTTCATTAGCTACTAGCTAGGTGAGGCTGTTGTCTGTGTTGCTATGGTGACCAGCAGTCTGTGCTGATCTTCAGGGTTAAAGGGTGAATCAGCAGTTCTACATTAACTCCAGCGTTTAAGACCATTTATTATTAAACCAATATGATTCTGATATCATTGTACATCACACTCTCTCTCTCTTTCTCTCTCTCTCTCTCTCTCTCTCTCTCTCTCTTTCTCTCTCTCTCTCTCTCTCTCTCTCTCTCTCTCTCTCTCTCAGTTGATTGTCAAGTCTCAAAGGATTGAGTGTATGAGAGAGAGAGAGAGAGAGAGAGAGAGACAGACAGACTCATGCTCCTCTTATCTCCCGTGGTTTCTGCATCCCTCACTTCCATCTTTCCTCCCTCTGCATATCTTTCGTTCCTCGTGAGGCCACACTTTCTTTGCTTCCTTCCTTCTTTTCCTTTCCACCCCCCCGTACACTGTGTCCTTCCCTCACTCCCTCCCTCCTCTTTTCCTTTCTTTATTGACCAAGTTAATGCCATCACTTTCAGTCTCTCTCTCTCTCTCTCTCTCTCTCTCTCTCTCGGTCTAGTTTTCCTGTTTCAGTTCGTCAGTCAATCAGATCTATCAATAGATCACACAAACACAGTCTGATATCATTAACACATTGCTTGTCAAACTGCACCACTTTGTGTGTGTCTGCGCGTGTCTGTGCCTGTCTGTGTTTTCCAGGGTTGAGTCAGTCTCTCACACACACATGCGCGCATGCACACACACACACCCACATAATGACAGGAAGGCTGTGTTGAGAAAAACACGGAGGGCAACTCAGAGAAAATAGTAACACTTTCTGATTACATACCATCTGAAATCAGCAGCACCAGCGAGCGTGTGTGTGTGTGTTTGTGTGTGTGTGTGTGTAGCCCTTAAAGGGGTCCACAGCAGAGCTGTGCGCAGTTACAACCCAACAAATGTTTGTCTAAACCTGACCGAGCTGTAGTCCTTTAGTCTCTACAGCGTTTCGGGGGGCATCTATTGTCTTTTTTTACCCCCAATTTTCTCCCAAATTTACAGTTATCCAATTCCACCCACTAGTCAGGATTCCCCCAATCACACAGGCTAGTACAGGCTTCCTCTGAGTCCTGTGAAGCAAACTGCTGCTCAAACGTCACTGGCCAGCTGAAGGTGGAGGAGAACACCAACCACCAGTTCTGTTACATCATATTTCCAGAATAGTAACTTTACAGGAAAAGCAAAAAACACACTTTACTTTTAATGTAAGTCAATGGAACCAGAATTTTTCCAGGTCATTTTGTGCCATTTCTTTTGGTCCATTCATAATGAAATTTACACACAATGAGGTTTTGTTCCGACAGCATCGATATTTTCATGTAAAAAGTCAACATAACTTGCCATGACAACCTTTTGCATACCGCTGTATTGACATTCATGCACCGTTTTATTTGGATAGTCTGTTTCAGATGCTTTGTAGATGTTTAATTTACTTTTAAGTTACGTTCAACCAAATATCTACTAAATTAGCCATAATTTTCTTTTACTCTAAATCTGCTCTAATCCTAACCCTAACCTTTTCAGCCCAAAACCTAAACCCAACCCTCACCCTGGTCCAGGCCCTAATAGTGGTCCAAATCCTAACCCTAATCACCTGACTGGTTAGAATCAACTTGGTTTCAACCAATTGTTAGCAATTTGAACATCTGTAGATGATTTATAGGGGAATAAAGTGGACTATCCAAGTAAAGTAAGACCCCCGTTTGCCGCTGCAGTGGTAGAATGACCCTACAGAACAAAACCCCTGGATGTAACTGCTTTATTGGTGAAATTTTCACAGATACATGCTAATTTGCAGAATATTAAAATATTGGCTGATATTATCGGCCTACCGATATATCGGTAGGGTTCTAATAGAAATGTGCTGTACAGCTGTGTGGGCAGTTCATGGCTGTGTATCATGTATGTCTTCAGAATGGAAAGTTTAGCTGATGTTTTGTCCCGGACGGTGCTGTTAGTGTTGACACTAACACCACATTTCATTCCGCTGTCGCCGCAGCCTCCGGGAGGTGAGATTTAGGCCTTTGGCTGCTCTGAGATGTTACTGCATGTTTGATCTTTAAGCTCAGAATCGCCCGTGTGTCTTCAGGCTATGCGAAACATGTCAAGTTGTTTGTTAATGAATCATCGTCTGTGTCGCAATTTTCCTTTGTTCCTGTGCCACAGCTTTACTAGAAATCTCCATCACACCTACACAGTGGAGAGAAGGGAGGGAGGAAAAAGAGAGAGATATACACCGATCGGCCACTTCATTAAGTACACCACAATGTTTCTACGCTCATTGTCGATTTTATCAGCTCCAGGATCCTGACCACTGAAGAACAGGGTAACAGAGTATCAGAGAAACAGATGGACTACAGTCTGTAACTGTAGAACTACAGAGTGCAGCTGTACAGTAAGTGGAGCTGATAAAGTGGACAAGTGTCTGAACAATCGGATTTACATCATGAAGTGGCCCATCAGTGTATTTTTAAATAAAACCATTTTAGACACTTCACAAGAGAAGCAGAACATCTATGTTACTTTTAATGTAAGTCAATGGAACCAGACTTTTTTCCAAGTAATTTTGGGGTTATTTCTTTAGTCCATTCATCATAACTTTTACACAAAATGTAAAGGGAAACAGGTATTTTCAAATTACGTCAAAAACTGAAAAACATCAAAATTTGAGATACATTTTTTTTCCATCAGCGGCGATATATAATCCTGTAAATAGCATCTTTTATACTGTTATAGGAAATATAAACATATTCAGACAGTCTTTTTAATGAATGAACACCCATTGCTGACACAGGCGTTTACTAGCGCTGCTTGTATGATCTCCATAGAAAAGCATGGCCGTTAATGGGTCACTCTGGAGCAGCCATTAATAACTAAACTACGAGAGAGAGAAGAAGAGAAACTCTGTCTAGTGAAGGGCTTGTAGCAGTAGGAGAGTCTCAGAGCAGCACGCTGGTTTAACCCAAAAAATTCTCTTGCTTTGACAGACAGAGAGAAAGGACTTTTGTTGGTGTTACATTATTAATATTGTTGTTACTTTCCAGCGCTGTCGTTACTGTAATTTGACTGCTTTAGGCCACATTGTTACATTCATGCCAGTAAAGCACACTGAATTTAATACTGTTGCAGCTCCACAGGCAATAAAATAAAATCCTCCTCTACAGTAAAATAAATCTCTGCTGATCCTTCAACACAGTTTAACAGTAAATGGTCTTAAACGCTGGAGTTAATGTAGAACTGCTGATTCACCCTTTAACCCTGAAGACCAGCGCAGATGGCTGGTCACCATAGCAATGCAGACAACCATCTCGCCTTTCTAGTAACTAACGAAAAGGCAAAGAGAAAGATTTAATGATCGACAATTTACATACGAATGGACTTATTTGTGTTTATAATCACTCCAGCTGGTTTCCTGATACGTTTAATCTGCAGCGAGGAACTGACAAACACTAAAAAGTCACAAAGTTGATGTCAGTTTCTCGTGCACCAGCTTCTTGGTCGAATGTTCACGTTCCACCTTAAATCGTGCAACAGTTAGCTGCATAGTTAGCTACATTCTGGCGCCTCAGGCACCATTTAAGGTAAAAAATTCAAACAAGAAGCTGGCGAATGAGAAGCGACTTCAGCCTTGTAAAAAGTTGAACATTGAGAGACATTTTACAAGAAACTGTTCTACTTTTGCGGAAAAGTTATAGCAGAGCAAAAGCTATGGACCTGAAATGTTGTGGCTCCCAAGCTGGTTAGATTTTTGTTGGAGTTTGACAAAATGTCTCTTCTTAACATCTGAGCCCAATCGCATTTCACCCCTTGCCCCTACCACTTAGCCCTTAGCCTTCCGCGTTCACGTCTAGGGGTTTTTGTTGAGATAGAGGGGTAGGGTGAAGTGTTAGATCTGCATGGCCCTCCAAACAAAGCTTTTTCAGATATTCCGAACGGAGCGTTGTGAGGAAAAAAGAAAAACCGGCGCGAGCGACCAAAGAAACCCATAACTGTGAAAATAACAAGCACAAAAAATGGCTAATAGCATGCTAATGTCTCAGTAGCTAGCTAGCTAGCTAGCTAACTTTCCACCAGTTCTGATGCCTGAAGCGCCAGAATGTAACCGCTACACCATTTAAGGTGGAACAGGACAATTAGAACAAGAAGCTGGAGAATATCTGACTTCAGCTTCATATCACTGAAGACTTAGGGGTGGGTGCTAATTGTCTCTGATAAGCAAATGGTGTCATCCACTGTGAGACAAGGATTTCTTTATCACTCGGCACCAACACATTACAGTCATTAACAGCGGTTCTCATTTTCACTGCGCTTGAATCTCAGCTCACTTTACATGTTGTTATTGTTAGCTATCTAAGCTTTTTAATCTAGCAAGCTAATGTTGCAGGTTGCCAATCAAACATTGTCCACGGTTTGAATTCGAGTGAGAGAAGCGAGCTGTTGTGCTGTTGGTAGGCCTGTGTGTTGATATTAAAGCCAAGGTGCTAGACTAGTACAGTCTGTATGCGTATCCGCTAATTAATATTATAGAATAACAGAAGACATGATGAGAGAAAAAATATGGATGGATGGTCTCATTGGGTGTTCAGCATCCCTCAAACTTTAGTCCTAGAATCACACCTGACTCAAATCCCAACATGTCAGATTAAATATCAGTGTAATTAGGTGACCAATTTTGTGAGAGAAACATCACTCTAGGTCTTCTGGAAGTTCTAGATACGTCAGTGACTGTGAATACTAGTTTGTGTGAAATGGGAAATAGCAGAAGCTCTGTGTCAGTGCTCACTTACATGCACCTAATAATCTGCTAACTGCAGAAAACCAGATTTTGTCAGTAATCTGATCAATACATTTACATGCACTTGAGTAATCAGATAATTTTTACATGAGTCAGACAGATTTCTGCTTTACAACCAGCTGATAAACTCACAGAAGAAGACGTGATGTAAACATAATGTAAAACTCAAACTTCATGCTGCAGTTTTTCTTTTTCTTTTTTTAAAACATAGAGCCACTTTAGCTGAGAATATGAACATGCATCATCTAGAAAATCAAGAATATTTAACTCCTTCATTTCATCAAGCATGGAGTTTGTTTCAGCGCTGCTCCGATAGTGTTTTGCTGCATCTGTTTGCGGTACTGCAGTCTGTGTAAACTGAGAAATCCGAAAGAAATCAGAGTTCACATGCACTGAGAAATCTGATCACTGATAACTCTTTATCAGATTTCTTAATTGGATTTCCAGTTTGCAGTATGGTGTTTACATGACCATTTGAATACTCAGATAACTGCAGACATCTGAATGTGATGGGACTAACTGTGAACATCTGTAGATAATTTATAGGGGACTATAGTGGTCTATCCAAATAAAGTGAGTCCTAATAATCCTGATCATCATCGTCAGTGGTCTGTGAATTTGCTACTTACAATGATTTTTTGCTACGAGAGCTAGATTGTGCTGTGACAGAACATAAGCACTGCATTGAGTCATCAAGGGTAAGACATAAATAGTCCATGAACATGTTTTTGGCCGCTATGGCAGTATGCTTTAGCCTAGGATGATTCCGATAAGGTTTTTTACATTTGCTGTGAAATTTTTTTTTTTTTGTCGTAATTGTACAACTCTGCTGAACTGTGTCGTCCTGATTATATGTTTTATAGTGAAGGGTTTATAGTGCAGTTTTGGTTGTGTTTATGTGTAGAGTCTGGCACTCTTTCTGGCGTATCTGTTGTTTTGTATCACTATGGTGATTGCCTATGCCAGTGCTATAGACTGGTGCTATTACAGGTAAGCACACCAACGTGCATGAACACACACACACACACACACACACACACACACACACACATTAACAAGCAGACACAAACACACACACACAGAGAATGATGACAGTGGTGACATTACTATAAAAGGAGAGTTGTGGAATCTTACATCCATAAGTCATATTGAGAGAGAGAGAGAGAGAGAGAGAGAGAGAGAGAGAGAGAGAGATAGAGAGAGATGTGCTCCAAGCCTGTCATGTTTCTCACGCTCCTGCAGCTCCTCTTGACCAGAGAGATTTTATTTTGGGAGAAACACAGAGAGGCTGGTCAGCTTTCCCTTTACTCACTGCACAGGGCCTGCTCAGACAGACACAGACAGACAAGAGGGAAAACTGCCCATCTGTCCCTTCTTTCTTAATTCTGTTCATCTTTTGGGTCTTATTTAATCTCTTTGTATAACACTGTTCAGTTGAACGGCTGCTTTACTGCCACGTCTCTCTCTCTCTCTCTCTCTCTCTCTCTCTCTCTCTCTCTCTCTCTCTCTCACCATTTTCTGTCACTCTCTCTCTCGTCTTCCTGTCTCTATTTCTATCTCTGTCATTCAAGCTGTCTCTGCTCCTTCTTTCTCTCTCACTCCCTTCCTTCTGTCTCTCACTTAGACTCAAGTCATAGAATTAACCGTAATGGTGAAAAGATCAACAATAGAAGACTAATATCTATGTTTCTGGAGCTGTGATGATGGGCGATGATTAGATTGTGAAATTTTAGCTTATTTCACCCAAAAAGTTTGTGCTTTTTTGTGCTTGTGCTGGCGACGCACGTGGGGTATTGAAACCGGACTTGTCTGTAAATGTGCGTTTACATGTACTCAGTAATCCAGTCGTAATCTGATTTCTGCAGTTGTCTGGTTATTTAACTGGTTAAGTAAACAGCACACTCCGATTTTTTTAGAGAAATGTCTAGAAATCAGATTAAGAAATCCAATAAAGAGATTTTAGCTCAGTAATCAGATTTCTCAGTGCAACTCTTACTCTGATTTCTTTCGGATATCTCGGTCTGCGCATGAGCAAAACAGACCACGGTCCTGGAAATAAGCGAGCAGTGTTACCATGAGACGCAGCAAAACACTTTTGGAGAAAGTGAGACCAACTACGTGCTTAACGAAATTAATAAAGCAGATTTCTAGAACAGAGTATAGTGTTTACATGACCATTTGAATATTCAAATAACCAGAAAACCAATTATGATCGGATTATTGAGTTCATGTAAACTGCACTTTCAGACTAACTGGAATTTTTGGGTAAAATGCAAATCTGGCAACCCTGCGTGACGGAAAAAGAGTATGTGAGTGAAACACAACACATGGAAAACAAGTAGTCTTTCTGGTTGCCGTAATGACCCTGCAGCTTAAAATCCTACTTCTAATGCAGTTTGTCTGTAGCAGCTGTTTTCAGACTGTTCCGTGTCTGTTCTTTAGCTGTCATTGTACAAGTTTTCATTGAAACTACGGATGATGTTCTGTTCCGACGTGTCGCTGGCACAGGATTATGAAAACCTACAGCGTTGCAACGTCTGATGACCACTGACACTTGACTTTGAATGGGCCTTTAGTAGTAGAACAATAAAACCACTGAATAGAATAATAATATCGGTGTATATAATAATGTCATGAAGCAGTTTTGGCAGTAGAGAGTGTGAACATAAAGACAGTCTTGTCAGTAAAGCACTGAACAGAGAGAAGTACGGCCTCTTAGGTCATAGTATGAGGCAGTGGTGGTGAACACTGAACAGAGGCTTTGTGCTGTGTGTGTGTGTGTGTGTGTGTGGAGCAGCTGATACAGATGCATGACGTCCAGCATTAGCACTAGAGAGAGAGAGAGAGAGAGAGATGTTAAAACACCCCTGACCCCTGAGAAATTGTTCAGCTGAATTATTTTTCTGTTGTTGATTTTTTTTTTATTATTAATTATTATCATTATTGCTGTCATTTCTATGAACTGATCTAAATTTAAGTAAAGGGAGAGAGGCAGACAGAAAGAGAGACAGTGGCGATGAAAAACTCCCTCAGAGAAAGAGGACGAAACATTTAACCGTCTCATAAGAGGCGTTTTATTTGAAGCTTGTAATAGACATTAACATGCATTTGATCTTGCGTGTCGCTGGTTTACAGTGACTCTTACACTAATATGAAGCCGCTGCTCCTGTTTTCAGTTTCGAACTGAATGAAACCCATTGCTCGTGCTGGACTAACCGTCTAGAACTCCCAGAATACCAGCGGCCTGTTGCACCATGTGAAAACCTAGACTAGCTGTAATGTAAGTGTTTACTAATTGAGCTTTATGCATTAATAAATCCACACGAGTTACACCACAAACTAGTTTTAACGCTGAATTTAGAAATTACTAAACATTTAAGCTTTGAGGAAACCATCAGAAACCATGTAAAAGGACACAAAAGACCAAAAACATGACTTTTGTGGTCAACTAAGCTAAAATTTCTAAACGCTACATGCTGTGATTTTCCTTACAGCTCTAATTGTCACCCTGGTTTAAACTCCAAACATGAAGCTAAACACACGCAGCTCCAACTCAGAGACTCCACAGCTGCCCAGACGTCTAAACTCACCTGCTATTGTGCCGGTCCGTCAGTTAAAAAGCTGCGTGCTTGGTTTCTCAGGGAAATATTAAAGCATAAACAGACAGTGGCTGTAGATAATTAGCTTTATTCAGTTTAACCAGTACACATTGTTTTCTTCCATACTGGATATTTATTCCATTGAGAAGTCAGAGCCAACTATCGTCACGTTTCCACAGCAGCAGGTTTACTGATTAGTTCGGAACAGGTTGTCATCACCTCAAAGCGACACACTTGGGCCTAGTCCCCTTTCTTATTTTTACCCCTACCCAATGTTTTTGAGGGTCACTTTGCACCTTGGAACTGAGTCTTGAGCTATAGTGACTGAAAATGGACCCTCAAATAGGGAGTTTTGCAGGAGTTGGGCTCGGCCCCTTAGTTCCAGTGAAAGGAACTCTTAAAGCTTCAGCACCAAAAGATTTTGGACAATTTCATGCTGCCAACTTTGTGGGAACGGTTTGGGGACGGCCCCTTCCTGTTCCAACATGACTGCGCACCAGTGCACAAAGCAGGTCCATAAAGACACGGATGAGCCAGTTTGGTGTGGAAGAACTTGACTGACCTGCACAGAGTCCTGACCTCAACCCGACAGAACACCTTTGGGATGAATTAGAGCGGAGACTGTGAGTCAGGCCTTCTCGTCCAACATCAGTGTCTGACCTCACAAATGTGCTTCTGGAAAAACAGTCAAAAATTCCCATAAACACACTCCTAACCCTTGTGGAAAGCCTTCCCAGAAGAGTTGAAGCTGTTATAGCTGCAAAGGGTGGGCCGGCATCATATTAAACCCTATGGATTAAGAATGGGATGTCACTCAAGTTCATATATATATATATATATATATATATATATATATATATATATATTTTTTTTTTTTTTTTTTTTTTTTTTTTTTTTTTTGCTTGTTATGAAGAAAAGGACCATAATACATTTAAACAACATTAAACTAAGGCAGTACAGTGATTATCTTCACTTCACCCTCCCCCTCTATCTCAACAAAAATCAGGACACCCTACACCCTAGACGTGAATTCACAAAACAGAGGGCTAAGGGTTCAGTGGTAGGGGTGAGGGGTGAAATAGGATTGGGCCTAAGTAAAGACTTTACACACAAACTTAAGTATAAACTTACGCAAACCTAGTGCAACCCGGTCCTGGAGTGCCATCTCAGGCACTGTAAATCAAACATGTCGATTCCACTGTCAGTTCTTAATTCTGCTGCTAGTTAATCTGACGGGTTAGGCCTGAAGTCCTGACCAGTGGATGAGCTCGCTTGGCAGTAACTACATACCAAAGAGGTGTTTGAAGAATTTAATTCTTTGGTTTCCAGTGATAGCCTGACTATGAAATAAGGAATTATGTATAGTAGTTGCAGATTATTAATAGTACAAAGCATGAAGATTATTTTACTTAAACAAATTTTCACAGAAAATATCAGGCCTTGTTGTGATGAGGAAGGGTGGGTCTATGTGTAATGTCTTCATTATTGTTCTAAAATGTGGAAATTGAAAACAAAACCTGTTCTTTGGGTCAGTGTGTGTAAACATTTGACGTGTGTAAGAACATCGTTCAGTGTGGAATTCTGTGCTGGTGTGTTTACATTCGCCAGTCTGTACCACACTGTCACTGTGTGTCTCTCTCTCTTTGTATTTGGCCTCTCTTTCACTTCCTTGAATACATATATACTTCCTTAAACACACACACACACACACACACACACACACACACACACACACATATATATATACATATATACTTCCTTAAACACACACACACACACACACACACACACACACATATATATACATATATACTTCCTTAAACACACACACACACACACACACACACATATATACATATATACTTCCTTAAACACACACACACACACACACACACACACACACACACACACACATATATACATATATACTTCCTTAAACACACACACACACACATATATATGCATATATACTTCCTTAAACACACACACACACACACACACACACATATATATGCATACATATACTTCCTTAAACACACATATATACATATATACTTCCTTAAACACACACACACACAAACATATCTATGTGTGTGTGTGTGTGTGTGTGTGTGTGTGTGTGTGTGTGTGTGTGTGTGTGTATATGTATATATCCCCGCGACCCTGACGGAGAAGCGGCTTAGAAAATGGATGGATGGATGGATATCGCTGTTGTCGGAACAAAACCTTGTATCTCAATTTTTTTGTTGATTTTTCAGTTTTTGACATAATTTGAAAATGCATGTTGGCCTTTATATTGTGTGTAAATTTCAGGAAGTATGAACAAAAATCAGTGGCCAAAATGTCTTGGTACAAGGTCTGGTTCCATTGACTTACATTGAAAGTAATGTATGTTTTTTTGTAAAATGACCATTTTAGAAATACAAGGTTTTGTTCCAACAAGAGCGATGTGTGTGTGTGTGTGTGTGTGTGTGTGTGTGTGTGTGTGTGTGTGTGTGTGTGTGTGTGTGTGTGTGTGTGTATGCAGCTGTGTGTAAAGGAAAGTGTAAATGGTTACGTTGCCTCATGAGTCGCCTTCAGTGAAAGCAAAGAGGGAGAGAAATGGGGAGAAATGGGAAGAAATGGGAAGAAATGGGGAGAGCCATCAGCATCCTACAAATGGGGAGCGAAATGTGAAGAAATGGGACAGAAATGTTATAAGTAATGAGAGAAATGAGGAGAAATGGGGAGAGATGAGAGAAAGAAACTGAGGGAGAGAAATCGGGAGAAAAATGTGGTTAGAGACAAAGAAATGTGAGAAATATATAAAAGAAAAAGAAACTAAACAGGATGCAGTGTTCTCATCTCACACTGCCAACAGCAGAGGCGCCACTACGAGAGAGAGACGGAGAGAGAGACACCAAGAGAGAGACAGACAGACAGACAGAGACAGACACTGTAGAGGTGTAGGTGTGTTCCTGCAGGTGTGTGAGCTCTGACACATTCCTGAGGGCACATACCACTGAACTCCTCAGACGGCTGGTTCCTATCACTACCACTGTGAACCTTTCTGAGTTAACCAGTATCTGTCTCTATACTAAACCCTAAAGCCACATACTGTATATTCTAGTTTAAGAACATGTAATATTTATCAGGGCTTTTATTTTGTAAAGTGCTATTTCAGACAAATGCTGATTTTATGGATCTGATGATGCGCTGACATAAAGCATTCGTCCAAAACCGTCAGGACCCGAACACTCACTTCTGGTTCAGTGGGGTTCAGACGTCATGTTCTGAATGCGTGTTTGGGTCGGGTTTGGGTCACATGGGAGGGTTCAGAGGATAATAACACAGTTCAGGTCAGGTTAGGACTTAAACTCTGTTGCGCTCGGGTCAGGTTTGGACTTGAAGCTAAGTCGTGTCTTAATCAGACAGAAGGATCACAGGCTGTCTTTGGATTCAGGACACAGTTTGAGGCCTGACTGAAGCTCTAATAAACTCAGTCAGAGGCTGAGTGCTGTCGGCTCTCAGCGCTTTAACAGGACAAAATCCAGCAGTCGCAGGTGATCAGATGGGGTGGTGTCTGGTGTGTGTGACAGCGTGATTGTGTGTGTTTAAGCATGTTTAAGTGTGTTTGTGTGTGGTGGAATGTTATCTGGTGAGTTCTGTCAGCACAGTTTTCTCCCTGTAACAGTATTTCACTCCCAGCACTTTAAAACACTGAGTAAACATACTTACTCGCTCACTCACTCGCTCGCTCACACTCACACACACACACGCTCACTCGCTCACACTCACACACACACACACACACACGCTCGCTCACTCACGCATACACGCACACACTTAAATACTTACACACGCACATGCACTCACACCACACACTCACATACACCCACTCACACCACACACACACTCTTTTTCTCTCTTTCTATACACCATTTTTATGTCTTTCTAAATTTATTTATTTTCACTTCTTTCTTTTCCTTTCTTTGTTTCTTTCATTCTTTCTTTCTGTTTGTATTTATTTATTTGTATTTCTCTCTCCATGTATCTCCTTTCTTTCTTTCTTTCTTTCTTTCTTTCTTTCTTTCTTTCTTTCTTTCTTTCTTTCTGTCTATACTCTCTAAGTTTTATTTTATTGGCTGTTTTACGGTATTTGAATGCAATTCCTCATAAATTGATAAAGATCAGAAATACTGTGGTCTTTTTCTCTCCCTCTCTCTCTCTCTCTCTCTCTTTCTCTGTGTCACGCTGTTTGTTTTGTTGGCTGTTTACTGACATATTTGAATGCAATTCATCACAAACTGATGATTAACAACACTATGTTGATGCAAATAACATAACCTCTCTCTCTCTCTCTCTCTCTCTCTCTCTCTCTCTCTCTCTCTCTCTCGATCTCTGTATCTCTGGCTCTGTGTAGATGAATACAGGATGAAGGGAGTAGAGGAGGTGAAGTATATGCGTGGAGAAGAAGACAGAGTGAATGCACGCAACCAGGAAAACTTGGTGAGACACGCACGCGCACACACGCACACACACGCACACACACACAGACACACACACGTGTGTGATGTTGGAGTTTTTCTTTTCGACACTGTTTCGGTCCTCTGAGAGAACAAAAGCGAGACCTGCACACATGGAGGAGCATGTCGAGGCTGCGTGTGGACGTGTTTGGAATGTGGGGGTGGGAGTGTGAGGAGTCTACACCCTCACACACAAATTATTCTCACAGAGGGATACGCGACAACATGTCAGCATCAAACAGATGATCAAATTACCAATACTTCAAATAAAATATCTGCAGTTATTAATTTCACTGTGTTTATAACTCTACAGAAATCTGTATGCAAAGGTTTGAACACCCCGATCACGTCTTCTCCAGAGCACACATTTAGCCCCTGTGTGATGTTGATGTGTTTGTTACTCAGTGGTCTGCTGGACCCACCACATTATTGTTTATTAAATCAATACAGCCACAACAATTTATGTAAACATACCAGATGTTTAAAATATCACAAATGGCCAGTGTAGGGTGCTCCTTTAGCAGCTGTAGCCAGTCAGCAGCCTGTC
>NC_051238.1:5189121-5256621 GCF_015220715.1 Pygocentrus nattereri | reverse complement strand
TTTTCTTGCATAAAATGTACCTGATTATTAAATATCAAAATATACTTTTAAATGATTTGTGCAGGGGTCATTTTGGGCTATGTTACCTTGAGGCAACATTGTGCGACAATGGGAAGAAATTATATAGTGTTCCCTGAAGTGGTGACGCCTGGCTTGTGACTGGCCAACAAATAGATTCTCATAACAAAAAATACTGAGTGCATTAGGTGTAAAGGTGCCCACTAAGAGATTGTCTTTAAATATGTATGTTATTGTAAAGTGAGGAACATGGGTTTGTTGCCCTCAGGCAACATCGTGCAATAGAAGGTTAAGATGAAATGGGAAAATTCGAACAAGAAGCTGGCAAATACTAAGCCAACGTCAGCCTCGTCCCCTTGTGAACCTAAATATAAGATAACCTATATGTTTTGGTGCTTAGTACCAAATTATTTATTTATCAGATGTGAGTTTCACGGTGAAACACTGGTGTGTCAGCCGAAGTGCTTCGTGTGCAACAAAGCTCCTCAAGCTTCTGTTTCATGGCACGCCTCCTTTGTTGCCGACCAATTACAGGCTTTGTCGCATATCATCTTTGTCCGCGAAGTTCGCCAAGCCTCTGCGCAACATCTGCGGTTGTCCGTTTTCTCCTCAATTACGGCATATTGCTCGGTGACACCAGGTGAACGTCGTCTCCGCAAGAAGTATGCCGAGGCCTCAAGTCCCCAAACTATTGAAGGGCAGTGTATCTTTTTTCTGCCCTCTTTGGTCCTTCATATCTCTCTCTCTCTCTCTCTCTCTCTCTCTCTCTCTCTCTCTCTTTCTCTCTTTCTCTCTCTCTCTCTCTCTCTCTCTCTCTCTCTTTTCTCTCTCTCTTTTCTCTCTCTCTCTCTCTCTTTTCTCTCTCTCTTTTCTCTCTCTCTTTCTCTCTCTTTTCTCTCTCTCTTTCTTTCTCTCTTTTCTCTCTCTCTCTCTCTTTTCTCTCTCTCTTTTCTCTCTCTCTCTCTCTCTCTTTTATCTCTCTCTCTCTCTCTATATTCTCTCTCTCTTTTCTCTCTCTTTCTCTCTCTCTTTCTCTCTCTCTCTCTCTCTTTTCTCTCTCTCTCTCTCTCTCTCTCTCTCTCTCTCTTTTCTCTCTCTCTCTCTCTCTTTTCTCTCTCTCTTTAAGGATCATTAAGGCTTTAGACGATGCTGATAAGATTTTCAAAGATTTGTTTTTCTGTGTTTTGAAGTGATGAGAATTATCAGGGTTTTTCCAAAAGGGGACGCCTCAGTTCCCACAGCACACACACACACACACACACACATATTCACACACTCATGGAGCACTTCCTTTTAAGGAATAGTTTGTTGAAAAGTCAAATTTACACAGAAATACAAAAAAAGAGCCTCAAATGAAGTCCATCAGCCAAAATATGTTCCTTTTTTAGTTTTGCACGGGAGCTACGAAGCTGATGTAGCCAACAAGTCATGGAAGCTTAATTGCACCAGTTAGCATTTTAGGTTGGCTAATGTGGTTTCTGCCACTACATGACTCTAAGGGCCAGTCTCATTTCTTCTTTTTACCCTTACCCTTTGCTTTTGAGTGTCACCATAACCCCTTTGGAACTGAGTTACAGGGCAGTGGTTGAGATCTTCCTCTATGAAATGAGACCCTCTAATAAAAGAGCATCACTTCATTAACAGCTACTAGCGCCGCTCTGTAGGCGACCCTGCCCGTCTGCAGGGACAGCAGAGGAGGGGAAAGTTCAGCTCCTCACTGCTGGGCTTTAGTTACATTTAGGGATCATAAGCCTTCAAAGAGGGGGGCAGTTATTTATTATCACCCCCACTAATTCTTCAGAGATATGAAGCTGAAGTCAGAGATTCTCCAGCTTCCTGTTTGAATTTTACCGTTCCACCTTAAATGGTGCAGCAGATACATTCTTGCGCTTCAGGCGTCAGAACTGCTGGACTATTTAAGGTGGAATGGGGAAGTTAGCTAGCTAGCAACTAAGACATTTAGTAATTTTTTAATGCTTTTAATGCTCGTTAACGGAGAAAATTCTCACATTTGTGGTTTTCGTTGGCCTCTTGCACAGCCATCTTGTTACTTCCTATACTTCCTACGCCTCAGCAAAAATCGGGACGCCCCACCACTAAACGTGAACACGCAAAACGGGGGCTAAGGGCTCAGTGGTAGGGGTGAGGGGTGAAATGGGACTGGGCTTTTCTGTTGTCTCTATACATGGACATACCTAACACACTAGTAGCCATCTTGAGACCTAAATTTAGTCTCTACTTTTGTCCATTTTTATAGAAAACAGTAAGTCAAGTCATTTATGTGTAGAAACAAGATGTCCATACAGGTGGCATGTATTTCAAATAACAACTCCTAGGCAGTTCAAAATGCGTTTCAGCGTTTTTAAGAAGGAATTCATCTTTCTTCTGTGAGTTTATTGGCTGGTTTTAAAGCAGAATCCGATTACTGTCTGACTCATGAAGACCCAGAGTTTCACTTTCTCCAGTAACTCAAGTGCATGTAAACGCCCTGATTGGATTACTAACAAAATCCGATTTTCTGCATTTATCGGATTATTAAGTGCATGTAAATGATTGCTTTCGTTTATTGGCATAAGAACATACAACACTCTTTGACTCTGTCTGTCTGTCTGTTTCCGTCTCTCTCTAGGGACGGGACTACTGTTCGGAGGAAGAGGACGTGACATAGCATAGTGGCCCCCCCGACCCCTGCAGAGAGAGGAAGAAAGAGGGGGAGAGAATGTTCCCTTCCGTGGACGAGCGACGAGTGAACTCTAATCAGTGTTTCGTCTGTAACTCTGTTCAGTCTGAGAGCGTGTGCGTGAGTGAGTGAGTGAGAAAGAGGGATGTTTCCCTCGCGGACTGCAGCTCTGTGCCCCGCCCACTCTCCTCCTACTTCTTTCTACCAAGGATAGAAAAAGAAATGGAACGATTGATTGATGCTTGATTGACGAGTGACCGACCTGTTGACTCACTGCTGGAAATCCGTCGGCATTCACACACGCCTCCCTCTCTTCACACCTCTGCTGTGAACGACGATCTTCCTGACGTCTTCTGAGAGAGAGAGCAGGATGGAGCACGAAAGAGAAAGGAGGAATTGCTGTTTGTGGAGGTGAAGGAGTGCATGTGAGAGTGCGGATGGAGGGATTAGTAGAGGTGTGTGTAATATAAAGATAAAGAAGAGATATTTTAATAAGAGAGATGCGTGGGCCAAAAAATGCTCTGAACTTTTGCCTTTTGAAGGAAATTTTTTAATTTGTGAAAGTTTTTTTTTTTTTGTTTTTGTATCTTTTTTTCCATTTTTTGGCTGATATTATAGCACAGTGCCCCCTTCAGACTAAAGATCTAAAGGTCAGGGCTGCGGTGCCCCATGCAGTGACCCTTATAGGCCCTTCTCACAGACACACTATTAAACATTTGCGCATATTGCATTATACAAACACATCAAAACTTGTAACTCTTGTTGTTTTTACATTTGAACACTCTAGCATTTCACAATGGAGGGACAAATAGGAATTATCCAGATTTGCCTATTAATAAAATAAAGAACATGTAATAAATCAGTAGATCAGTAAACTCTCTTCACATTAACAGACATTAAAGTTAAGAACATTTTGTCCTTCTCCTGTAAACTACTGTGTTTTTATGGCTGCAACAATGTAAACTAAACCCATACGGAGTTTTTACATTCGCTAGCGTTCAAAAGTTTGGAAAAATGAAAAATGTTTGTTATTTTTGTACAATAACAACTTAAAATGTGGAATAACATATAGAAACCACTTTCCCAAATGCATTTTTAGATGTTAATTCAATATTATTTAATGATTTCTGTGAACAAGAAGTGAATTAAATTGTATATAATGTAGTGTAATTATCTATTTACAGTTCTGTGCAAAAGTCAGAGACCACCCTTATCTAGCAACCAACTTCTAAGAACTTGTTTACACAGCAGCTAAAAGTGGCTCGAATCCGATCTTTTTCTTCATCTGTGAGTCTGTCCGCTTTCATACGTGGTACTGAAATCTGATACGTATCCGAAACACAGCAGTGCGACTCAGTCTGAACAGCCAGATTGGAATTCATGTGACTTTTATGTCAATCCAACTTGACATTCGTCATAATTTTGCGCTGCTGAGACTCCTAAACATTTAGGCCAATGTTTCTCTGCAAAAATTTAGAGACTCGTCGAAACCTGTCTGTGTTCGTAGAGATTTAGAAAGAAAGAACGTGGATGGAGGAGAACGAGGCTGCAGCATCAAAGAACAGTGAAAGGTCTGAAAGCAAAGTTTAAAAAATCTGAGGACGCAAACCAAAGAAGTGACCACACCCTTTGTGTGCCGAGCTCGAACACATTCTGGGTGATGAGCCCAGCTGTCAGTCAGAGAAGCTTCATGATGGCTCCTCTGATACTAGTGAAGATTAAGCCGATCCTCCAGAAAGCGACTGGGGTTCGTTGGCAGTTGTGATTGTTTACCTCTGGAAGAGCCGCGTGAAGCTCTGTTCTTTTGCATATGTGGGTCAGTTTAGGAGCTGATCTGTTCAGACCGATGTCACGTACAGATAAAATTTAGAAGATAATGTGGACAGACAAACAAAAAGACATCAGATTTGGGCCACTTTTACCTGCTGTGTGAACCCCAACTTTGAAGGTATATCTGCTGATTTCTGTAGAAAATTGAAAGTGGGTCTCCTGAAACGAATGGAATGGACACAGTAAATACAGAAAAAAAATATTTGTATAGTTGAGGCTTCTGTGTAAATTTCTGCTAAATAACCCTGAAGTTAAAAAAAATGAATAACTTGTACTTAATTGTGTTTTAACTTGAAATGAAATCATTTAAGCATGGTCTCTGCCTTTCATACAGTACTGTAACATAAGTTATCTGCCTTGAAATTGGATCTCCACTTTTGAAACATGATGAATTCTTCAATTCTAGCTTAATTCTTGATGTTAATTCTTGATGAATCATCTATAGCTCCTTCTAAAACTTTGTGTTTATTTGAAACACATGAAGCTGTGCCGGCTGAGCATATTAGAATAATTTTATGCATTAATTTTATACAAAAAAAAAACACTAATTCCAAACTTTTGCACACTAGTGTATATGAACGTGTGGTCTGCGCTCCAAAGCCTAGGCTGCAGCCGAGGTGCTGTATGTCCTCAGTAGGACTGTCCTATGAAGACTCCTCCTTAGTAGCCTATTGGTCACACAGATGGAACAGTCGTAATGGCTCTACAAGAAAGTTCACGCCTCTTGCAATTGCGGCACGAAACCTGTGAGGGAACTGGTGGGAGAAAATCGAGCCTGTTGCATTGTGTTTGTTGCTATGGTAGCTGATACACTAACAAACTTATGTAGTATGTTAAACTACATAGATACAAATACTTCTGATTAAAATACGATAAATGGATGAATACTTTAATTAATCACTCATTTTACACGTTATAAGGTAATGACGACAAATTAAAAGATATGAACAACTTGCATTTTAAAACAAGCTGTGCTCCAATGGCTTTGTTTTCTACTATTTTCATGGTGCCCAGAGAGCTGTGGGTAACTGAAGGCCTGGAAGGATGCATCAGTTTCTTGAAATCAGTGTCCTTGAAATCACTCTGAACGTAGCCTGCATTTCTAGGCTTTTTACGAAGGGTCCTTCACTTTGGAACAGTCTACTTTGACGTAGCGGCCAAGAAATGCAGCCTAGACTTTGGAAGGTAGAAAGTAGACTGCATTTCTAGGCTTTTTACGAAGGGTCCTTCACTTTGGAACAGTCTTTTACGACATAGCGGCCAAGAAATGCAGCCTAGACTTTGGAACACAGACTGCATTTGTAGGCTGTATACGAAGGGTCCTTCACTTTGGAACAGTCAACTATGACTTAGCGGCTAAGAAATGCAGCCTGGGCTTTGGACGTAGAACGTAGACTGCATTTCTAGGTTGTATATGAAGGGTCCTTCACTGTGGATCAGTCTTCTACGATATAGCAGAAATGCAGTCTGGGCTTTGGAACGTAGACTGCATTTCTAGGTTGTATATGAAGGGTCCTTCACTGTGGATCAGTCTTCTATGATATAGCAGAAATACAGCCTGGGCTTTGGAACGTCGTACGTAGACTGCATTTCTAGGTTGTATATGAAGGGTCCTTCACTGTGGATCAGTCTTCTATGATATAGCAGAAATACAGCCTGGGCTTTGGAACGTCGAACGTAGACTGCATTTCTAGGTTGTATATGAAGGGTCCTTCACTGTGGATCAGTCTTCTACGATATAGCAGAAATGCAGTCTGGGCTTTGGAACGTAGACTGCATTTCTAGGTTGTATATGAAGGGTCCTTCACTGCGGATCAGTCTTCTACGATATAGCAGAAATGCAGCCTGGGCTTTGGAACGTAGAACGTAGACTGCATTTCTAGGCTGTATACGAAGGGTCCTTCACTTTGGATCAGTCTTCTATGACTTAGCGGCTGAGAAATGCAGCCTAGACTTCGGAACGCAGCTGTTGTCTACATCCGTACACTTCAGCTCAAATGGGCTCCATTCTCTACTGTGTACTCACTGGTCCGTGTATGCAGCGTATGGAATGCAATAAGTATAGGCTGTGATGTCAGTATGAGGAAGAGATAGCAGTGTTAAACAGTGGGCTGATTCCAATCCAAATGAAATTCCCTCCTTCCCTGACCCGCTTCCAGCCTACAGATCCACAAAGAGAGAAACAGAAGTTGTGTTTCTGAATGTAAAAATGGTCTTCTCATGTCATTTCCTTCAGGAGTTCCAACTAGATTTGACCTCTGCTCTGCCCACACATGCGCACACACAAAATTACAAAACGTTAGCAAAAATCCATTCAAGCTAATGAGAAATTGTAGCATGAACATGTATGTGTTCGTAATTTTTTTGTATACATTACATTAACTCATAATAGTGGGCTTGAGTGTTGTATTTATTCATTATTTTGTCTTGTAAGCAGGGTTTTTAGCAAAACGTCCACTGGCTTTAGCTAGTTTAATATTGCTAGGTAGCTAGGGTAACATCATAGCCTCGCTGTTAGCCTCATATGCAATGTCTCTTAAAAGCGCCAAAGTTTTTAATCCAGTGTTTAACCTAGAATGGGCAAATAAAGGTTTATCGAAATGGCAGTTAGCTTAGCGTTAAAACATTACAGGACCCCTACAGGGGAGCTAGCACAAGTTAGCATTATTGTAGAGACGTTTTTTTCTTTGTTTTTGACTGAGATTTGACATTTTATGGCCCAAACTCAGGGTCCAGCTCCTATAGGCACGATTCAAGGCCCGGCACTGAGAGGAATCCATTAGCTACTTTAGCCTCATAGCTCAAAACATGTCTTGGCTGATGAAATGTATTTGAGGTGCCAAACTATTCCTTTCATTTGGGTAGCATACAACTCCATTTTTGCTATATTGATGATATATTTCTTTATTATTTGTCAGGTAAACAAGATTTTATGGATACAGATCTGATTGATGGGCCAAACAGCAGTTTACTGGCTTTAGCTAAGTTAGCTAGCTAAGTTAGCATAATAGCCCCCTCCTTTAGCTGCCATAGCGTAGCTGAAGTTAACCTGAGGGATTTTCTTTCATGGATGTGCTTCACATACATGCCGGCAAAGAAAAACCGTAGTGTAGATTGGGGCTGAAAGGTTTCCTCCATTCCTTTGACTCTGTTGCTGTCACAGCTTAGCTTGACTTTATAGATGTAGCTTGAAGCAGCACACTGTCGTGCTTCGTTTTTGCTCTAATGTAAAGCAAGTGTGGTGCGGAAAGTGTCAGCACATCGTTTATAGCATGGCTGCCCAAAAGTGGAGCCCCCCTGCTGTAGAGTAAGGTCAGCCATTCAGCAGTAGCTGGTCATGTAGGCTGTGGTGTTTGCTTGGCTAGCTAGCAGCATTAAACGTCGAACTCATCCCTAAAACTTCAGTCTTCAGTGATATGCCAACATAACTGGCCACCTTATCAAGCCAGTGGGCTGACATATGCTCACTATCTGGGAACTTGCAGAGTTTGGATTTAAATATTACAAGCAAGGTATTATTTTTTTACACAAGCTATTTTTAGGGGTTTTATTGAATACTTTGGGAATGTAAACAAGAACTTACAATGTTAAAAAAATGCTCATCAGATCAACCTAAAAAAATACTTAAAGTGGTAACAACTAGATTAACAAGTTTTATTCAACCTAAATAAATATTTTTAATATGTAAAAGAATTTAAGGTTTATCTGACAAGCCATTTTTTGAGTATATTGAAGGGCAAATATTGATCAGTTCACATTAATATGTTGTCACGTTGTCCACCTTGAAATTTGATGTCCACCTTTAAAATATGAGTTCTGATGCTGCTGTTATTTTATATATATATATATATATATATATATATATATATATATATATATTAGTGTCATTCTCTGTGCTATACAGCTTCCTTTTTTGGAACATTGATTCCAACAGCCCTACCTTTTGAATTGTCGTGTACGAAATACGTATTGTCTGTTAATATTATATTCCAAATTTAGCCATTTTAAGTTCATAGTGCGAGAGTAAAAGTTCTGCTACAGTTTCTAATTAGCTTGAATGGGACTTTTGTCCAAAATGGTCAGCAGGTTGAGGGCATTTGTGGGCGGAGCATGGGCAGATCGGTTGTGCTCAAGGCTTCATTATTGATTGAAATGTCTTGTCTGGTATTAGTTGATACGAGTATTATTAAACTGTGCAGCATTACAAAGTACTTTTATTTCAAGGGCAGGTGTCGAGGGTTGAATGGGTTGGAGTTGGGCCCATGTGTGCAGCAATATGTGTAACATGTAAGCAGTTTTGGGTGAGCATTATTAAACTACACTATTCAGTTGGCACATTCTTTCCTTCTTTTCACTCTCTCTCTCTCTCTCTCTCTCTCTCTCTCTCTCTCTCTCTCTCTCTCTCTCTCTCTCTCTCTCTTTCACACACTCTCACACTCTCTCCCACACTCTTTCTCTCACACTCTCTCTCTGTCTGTCTCTCTCTCTCACACTCTCTCACACTCTCACACTCTCTCACACTCTCTCTCACTCTCTCTCTCTCACACTCTCTCTCACTCTCTCTCTCACACTCTCACACTCTCTCACACTCTCTCTCTCTCACACTCTCTCTCTCTCCCTCTTTCTCTCACTCTCACTCTCTCACACTCTCTCTCACTCTCTCTCACACTCTCTCTCTCACACTCTCTCTCTCTCCCTCTTTCTCTCACTCTCACTCTCTCTCTCTCACACATACACACACACACAGAGACTCTCACTCTCTCTCCCTCTTTCCTTTCCTTCTCTCTCTCTCTCTCTCTCTCTCTCTCTCTCTCTCTCTCTCTCTCTCTCTCTCTCTCTCTCTCTCTCATATACATACTCAGCAGTATTCTTGCTTACTGGCAAAGCAGAGTCACCCTCCAGTACACACACACACACACCTGTCTCTGAACCCTCCCTTGGTGTGAGAAGCGGTGGGGGTCATGGTGGGTTTCGGCCTTGCTCCTGCTTCTGTGCTTTCATTACTGGATCTTCTCCTTTTCAAATGTTATTTTCCAATATGTTTTGTTTTTCTATTAAATATAAAGACAGAAGAGCTGTTTGCGTGTGTTCTCATGTGTGGTTTGTGTGCATCTTCAGTGCTGTGCAAAAACCAGAGACCCGCCTTCATTCAGTTTACAGTCAAAATGCCCAAGAAGTACAAATTATTCATTTTTCGGCTGATATTCCCGAGGAGATTACATGTAAAAGATGGTCCACTTGCATAAGGAAGAGGATGTACATGTGAAAATTCCAAAATTCCAGATTCCAAAATTTGATTAAAGGCTACAGAGAAAATTGGCCTCCTAACAACCACCTAGAAGAGCTGGTAGACCCCAGAACTGCCCCCATCAGATAAACTGCTTTAAACACTTAAAGCTTCCATCTCTGTGAGAGAGCAGAACATCAAGCTGCTTCAGATCTGAAACATCCACAGGTGTTTCTGTCCATCCTTCCACTGTGAGAAGACCACTCAGCGCCGTGGGTCTGAAAGGACGTGTAGCTGTTCAAGAAGAACCTCGCTGAGAAAAGGAGACGGACACATCAAACAAAGAAGCTGGACGATGGACTGACCACCCTCAGACTGAACTTTGGAGGCATGTCTGCAGGTTCTTAGAGGAGCTGAAAGTGAGTCTCCTGAAAAGAATCAAGGGAAAGAGTGGGCACAGTAAACACTAAAGAAAAGATATTTAGTTGTTGAGGCTTCTGTGTAATTTTCTGTGATATGAATATGACAGAAAACTG
This sequence comes from Pygocentrus nattereri, assembly GCF_015220715.1. Classification (NCBI taxonomy): domain Eukaryota; kingdom Metazoa; phylum Chordata; class Actinopteri; order Characiformes; family Serrasalmidae; genus Pygocentrus; species Pygocentrus nattereri. The sequence continues at coordinate 5,246,330 of NC_051238.1, read as the reverse complement.
AGAAGTGGTTCCTTCATGTAGCATCACATTCATATTGATTCATTCCAGAAACTTAAAAGGGGAGTGTGATGTAAATGTTCAGGCTAAACTGAGATGCTAGTGGGTGGATTGTTATGCCTTCAGAGCTTCAGCTTAAGACATAATAATAGTGAGTAAATTAGCGGTATTATTTCTATTAAAGTATTTTTGTTTGGGGGCTTTTTATTTATTTATTCATTTACTCATTGAGTCAGTTACTAAACAATAACTTGTACAGTATGGATTGAAATATTACAAGCAAGGTGTTTTTTTACCGAAGGTGTTTTTTAGGTGTTTTACTGAATATTTCAGGAATGTAAACAAAGGTATTGAAGGGTAAATATTGATCAGTTTACATTAGTACGTCTTTGTCAAGTTGTCCACCTTGAGATTTGATTTCCACTTTTGAGTTCTAGATATTGATTTTATCATAAAGTCATGATCAGAGCTATTCAGGATTCAAGATACAATAGGAATAAAACAAAACTATAAGCTAATATTAAATACAAGATTGGAAGACTAGACCATTTAAAATCATGAAAAAGCTGTAAAATCTTTTTTAGATTAAGTGACCCTTATTAGTCCCACAATAAGGAAATTTCACTTCCACATTTAACCCATCCGTGCAGTGAAACACCACATACACACTAGTGAACACACACACACACTAGGGGGCAGTGAGCACACTTACCTGGAGCGATGGGCAGCCCTATCCGCAGTGCTCAGGAGCAGTTGGGGGTCAGGTGTCTTGCACAAGGGCACCTCAATCATGTACTGTGGGCTCAGGGGATCAAACCAGCGATCAAATCGCAAGGCTAGATCCCTGACCTCCAGCCCACGACTGCCTTTTCACTAAAATTGAAAAAAAGGGTGAATATAAAAGGATGTAGCAGCGATGGTTTTGCGCACAAGTGAATGTTGGTGTTTCTATTTACAGATAGGGCAGTTTAATAAACGATTCAGTTTAGTAAATAAATGTAAACGTGCGCTACAGCTTCCTCAAGCTTTTCTAGGATCTTCTACAACTTAGTTCATCGTTCTGTGTTTTTTATACATTAATCCACAATTAAATGAAAGTTCTTTTTTGTTTTGTGTTTTTTTTTTCTTTTTCTTCATGCATTTATTCCGTTATGCATGCACCGGGCCCCATTCGATTCTTGGTTCACCACCAGGTTGATGTGTCTCAGCGAGTGAAGGCCTGGTTTGTGTGGGTGTGAGATGATTTGTGGCCTTCCATTTGTGTGCTTGTGAGATTTATTGCTCTGTATGAAGAACCGTTTCTGCTGTGCCGCTGTGCTGACATCATTACAGTTCTGAGAGGTGGCACCGCATTTCCACTGCTGCTCTGAGTCATAGATATAAACGCATTAGAGAGCTTTACTGCATCCACTTCCTCACTCAGCTCCATCCGCACACAGACAAGTGACCCCGCAGAGCCGCAGGTCCACATGCTGGTAGAGAATTCTCCCAGTCTGCTGCATCGTGTCTCATTCCTGAATGTATCTGGAGCATTAAAGCAGAGTGATGGGTTTAATTGCTGAATGCTGTGAGGAAGCAGCACTGGCACTTTAATGAGCTTTTTGCACCATCTGCTGGCTGAACCGAGTTACTGCGCTAGAACTTTACGGGAAAATCAGTGCTGCTGGTTTGTGTGACTTACAGAGCCCCACCGTGACCTGGGCACATGAAAATGTGTGGCCATGACTTAGTAAGGCAGGGGAACAAGATAATTAAGTTGCGGCCATGACTTAGACGTGGGAATGAAATCCTGATGCATGGCCCTTCTTCTTCTTCTCTTTTTCTGTGACTAGCTCCCTCACTCTGCTTCATTTTCTTCTCCTTCATCTTCTCTTTCTTTTTCTCTCCCCTTGTTCCCTCACTCTTATTCTTCTTGTTACCTCTCGTTTTTCTACGTCACTTGTTCCCTCGCTCCTTCTTCTTCTTTTCTTCATTTTTCTGTCTTTCTTTTCCCTTCACTTTTTCTTCATCTCATTCTTCCTTTTTCTATCTGACTTATTCACTCCTTCTTTTCTTCTTTTCTCTTTCTTTTTCTGTCTCTCTAGTTCCTTCACTCTCCCTCCTTCATCCTCCTTTTTATTCTCGTTCTTCTCTCTTTCTTTTTCTGTCTCTCTAGTTCCTTCACTCTCCCTCCTTCATCCTCCTTTTTATTCTTGCTCTTCTCTCTTTCTTTTTCTATCTCTCTAGTTCCTTCACTCTCCCTCCTTCATACTCCTTTTTATTCTTGCTCTTCTCTTTCTTTTTCTGTCTCTCGTTTCTTTACTCTCCCTCCTTCATCCTCCTTTTTATTGTTGCTCTTCTCTCTTTCTTTTTCTGTCTCTCGTTCCTTCACTCTCCCTCCTTCATCCTCCTTTTTATTCTCGTTCTTCTCTCTTTCTTTTTCTATCTCTCTAGTTCATTCACTCTCCCTCCTTCATCCTCCTTTTTATTCTTGCTCTTCTCTTTCTTTTTCTGTCTCTCGTTTCTTTACTGTCCCTCCTTCATCCTCCTTTTTATTCTCGTTCTTCTCTCTTTCTTTTTCTATCTCTCTAGTTCCTTCACTCTCCCTCCTTCATCCTCCGTTTTATTCTTGCTCTTCTCTCTTTCTTTTTCTATCTCTCTAGTTCCTTCACTCTCCCTCCTTCATACTCCTTTTTATTCTTGCTCTTCTCTTTCTTTTTCTGTCTCTCGTTTCTTTACTCTCCCTCCTTCATCCTCCTTTTTATTGTTGCTCTTCTCTCTTTCTTTTTCTGTCTCTCGTTCCTTCACTCTCCCTCCTTCATCCTCCTTTTTATTCTCGTTCTTCTCTCTTTCTTTTTCTATCTCTCTAGTTCATTCACTCTCCCTCCTTCATCCTCCTTTTTATTCTTGCTCTTCTCTTTCTTTTTCTGTCTCTCGTTTCTTTACTGTCCCTCCTTCATCCTCCTTTTTATTCTCGTTCTTCTCTCTTTCTTTTTCTATCTCTCTAGTTCCTTCACTCTCCCTCCTTCATCCTCCGTTTTATTCTTGCTCTTCTCTCTTTCTTTTTCTATCTCTCTAGTTCCTTCACTCTCCCTCCTTCATCCTCCTTTTTATTCTTGCTCTTCTCTTTCTTTTTCTGTCTCTCGTTTCTTTACTGTCCCTCCTTCATCCTCCTTTTTATTCTCGTTCTTCTCTCTTTCTTTTTCTATCTCTCTAGTTCCTTCACTCTCCCTCCTTCATCCTCCGTTTTATTCTTGCTCTTCTCTCTTTCTTTTTCTATCTCTCTAGTTCCTTCACTCTCCCTCCTTCATCCTCCTTTTTATTCTTGCTCTTCTCTTTCTTTTTCTGTCTCTCGTTTCTTTACTGTCCCTCCTTCATCCTCCTTTTTATTCTCGTTCTTCTCTCTTTCTTTTTCTATCTCTCTAGTTCCTTCACTCTCCCTCCTTCATCCTCCGTTTTATTCTTGCTCTTCTCTCTTTCTTTTTCTATCTCTCTAGTTCCTTCACTCTCCCTCCTTCATCCTCCGTTTTATTCTTGCTCTTCTCTTTCTTTTTCTGTCTCTCGTTTCTTTACTCTCCTTCTTCTTCTCACCCCCCCCCCACCCCCACCCCCTCTCTCAGAAGTGGTAGATTCTATTTTCAGGCCTTGGACAGTTTCTTGTGAATGGAAAAGTGAAGTGGAAGATGTTGGTGAAGGTAATGATGATGGTGATGATGGTGAAGACGAAGGCTGGTAGGCTGTGGTGTTGTTTCAGTGAAAGTCCTCTCTGCGTGAGAGCTGCCCTGCGCTGTCAGAGTACAGCGTGTTCTGGGGGTTTGGCTGGTTCTCCCGCCTCACATGGTAAAACATTGAGCACAGCTGAGTGGACTTTCACAGGCTGGACTGAGGGGTAATAAAAAGGGGAGGGGGAGGGGGAGCGGAGGGGGGGGGGGTGCGCAGCAGAGCAGTTAGTGTGTCTCAGGAGAGGCGCTTGTGCGCAGTGAGACAGTTTGTGTGTGTAGAGTGAAGAAGTGAGGATATTATATGTGTGTTTAGCTCTTTGTTGGTGGGTGTTTAGTGGTGGTGGGATCACCTGCTGATCTCCACAAAGGAAAAATCCTTTTCCTGAAAATACGCAGGGCTAGCCTGATCTTCTGGTTGCTGATGTTAAGGCTGAAGCTTTTGCATACAGTATTACGAAAGCACTTACAGACCCCACAATGATAGGAATACAGGTTTGTTTGTGTGTGTTTCCATGCCCGGTGAGAGAGCTGGCCTGTGTTTTTCTCTGCGCTGCCAGCATGAGCTCAGTTATTACACTAACTCAATCCAGCAGCTTTCTCTCCTCCATCTCCTCCCTCACTCCTCTCCCTCTCCCCTTTCTCCTTTTCTCCCCTCCATCTCCTCCCTACTCCTCTTTCCCTCTCCCCTTTCTCCTTTTCTCTCCTCCATCTGTTCCCTCACCCCTCCTTTCCCTCTCCCCTTTCTCCATTTCTCTCCTCCCTCTGTTCCCTCACTCCTCCTGTCCCTCTCCCCTTTCTCCTTTTCCTCTCTTTTTCTCTCCTCCCTCACTCCTCCTTTCCCTCTCCCCTTTCTTTTTTTTCCTCTTCTTCTCTCCTCTACCTCCTCCCTCACTCCTCTTTTCCCTCTCCTCTTTCGCCTTTCCCTCTCTTTTTCTCTCCTCCATCTCCTCCCTCACTCCTCCTTTCCCTCTCCCCTTTCTTTTTTTTCCTCTTCTTCTCTCCTCTACCTCCTCCCTCACTCCTCTTTTCCCTCTCCTCTTTCTCCTTTTCCTCTTTTTCTCTCCTCCATCTCCTCCCTCACTCCTCCTTTCCCTCTCCCCTTTCTTTTTTTCCTTTTCTTCTCTCCTCCACCTCCTCTCTCACTCCTACTTTCCCTCTCCCTTTTCTCCTTTTCCTCTCCTTTTCTCTCCTCCCTCTCCTTCCTAACTCCTCTTTTCCCTCTCCCCTTTTTCCTCTACTCTCCTCCACCTCCTCCCTCACTCTTTTCCCTCTCCCCTTTCTCCTTTTTTTCTCCTCTATTCTCATCTTCTCCATTGTCCTCTTCTCTCCTCCCTCACACATCTTTTTCTCCATCTTTTTTCGTTTTTTTGCCCTGCTTTTTCCTTTCTTTTTCTCACTTCTCCCTCGCTCCTCTTTTCCTATATTCTACTATATTTCTTCTCCCGTCTCTCTTTTAACTCTTTTCCTTCTCCCCACTCTCCTTGCTCCTCAATACTCCCTACATAATGCACTATGTAGGGATTTAAATACTGGATCCTGCAGCCCAACAGAGCAAAACAGAGCTAAGAAATAGTCATTTGGGACTCCGACACGTTTCTAAACTTCCATAGCTAGAACACTATTTAGGGAGTTCGGGGCTGTTTGGGATTCACCCTGGGTTTGGCACTAATTCTGTCAGAAAAAAGGACATCTGAAGCGTGAAGACATTCAAGTGACATTTTTAGACGTTTTTACTGTGGATTTTACAACGACTTCGAACACAGCTCAGCCAATCAGATTTTAGGACTGGAACTATCTGTTTTGACCTGTCCAGGGTGTATCCTGCCTTTCGCCCGAAGACTGCTGGGATGGGCTCCAGCACCCCCCCGCGACCCTGACGGAGAAGCGGCTGAGAAAATGGATGGATGGATGGAACTATCTGTTTTGTAATGGTACATAAAGGATGAAGGGTGGCATATGCAGAGCTGGTTTATGAGGAGCCTGGTCACTTCCTATATCTCCCATTACATCAGATACGCGAGCCAGTCCTCAATGAATGGGAGTGAATGGAGCTCAACGGCTAAAAACGAAAAGTTCAAATAGTCTCTAATCACTCGCCCAGAACCTTCCTTTACACCTAAACACATTTTTACATCTTTTTCTACTGAACAGGGAGAAACGGCCCAAACACAGGCCTTTGCCCAACTGAAATCTTTGAAGTCTAAAAGCAACGTAGAAGTTACTTTCCCAAATCCACTCCCAGGTTAACTGACCTGTAGACAGTTCTTTCCAATAGAACCTTATTGGCATGAGTGTTAGAACACACCTTAAAATATTATATTATAGTCAGTGAGCATAAAAGTTGAAGAAAGTAGGCGTTATTAGCAGCTGTGGTATAGAAGGTACTCATTAAAGGATCAATCTATGATGAAATAATAATAAAACCAGCAGTGTCTCTCTGTCTGTCTCTCTCTCTCTCTCTCTCATTAAATCTCCCTCTTCCTCTCTGCTGCTGGCAGACTCTTCTACTTCCTCTGTGTCTTTCCTCAGTATCTTCACCCTGTCTGGGAGAATAACAGGTTGCGTTTCTCCGTTCTTTGAGGAACCGTCCCATCTGCTTTCCCCCCCAGAGTCTAAACCACAAAACAACTTCTCCTTTTCTCCATCCGTCAGTCACAGACGCCCACATCTGCCGTCAGACGATTCTTCTGACGCTCTACAAGCTGCAGGCTTCAACTTCTGCAGCCGTGAGCTTTGTTTTTGCAGCCTATTCACTGATGCTGATGCCATCCGTTCAGACTGGCATGATGATTTGTAGAGGAAAATATAGCTCAGTGTGACTGCAATTAGTAATAATAATTGATTTGACGCAAGGATAAGTAGCAGACAATGACGTCTTCAGCTTGAACCCTGTGGGCGTTTGCTCTCCTTGTAGGGAGCAAATATTCAAGGACGACGGAAAACATGAACGTTTTGACGGTGCAGGGACGTTTGGCTGCTCCTCACGAGGAAAAATTCCTTCTATAACCCTAGAAGGAATTATAAAAAACATTATTAAAAAAATGTAAAAGCACCAAAAGATGAGCATTACATAACTAGGTTAAGTGTTATTGCCATTAATAACTGATAATCGATTTGATGTGAGGAGAAGTACCAGACGGTGACGTCTTGAGCCAGGTGTGTGTGCTGAGTGGTGTTTGGGCCGTGCTGAGCTCAGGACACCAAACACAGCAGCTCCTTCTCGGCTGGACTCCAACACGGTTTTTCCATCTGATCCATCATAAAACACATCTTTTTCTACTGAATAGGGAGAAACAGCCCAAACACAGGCCTTTGCCCAACTGAAATCACGGCTGATGTCTTAAAGCAACATATAAGTTATTTTTTTATTTATTTATTTTTTTAAAAGATAAACAGTTTTATGCAAAAGACTGACCACCCTTGGCCAAATGACATATTTTGGTGACTTTTTGTAGTGGACTATTCTCAGTCCAGCAGTGACACTGACCTGTTTAAAAACTCTTGCTGAGTACTTTGTTTACCTGTCACTGCAGTGCCGAGAATGATCCACCAACCAAATAATACCTGGTGATCCTGTGGGGGTCCTGTATAAGACAAGGGACACCTACACATGACACCTACAGGAGCTTTTCTGATTCTTATTCTAAATCCATAGACGTTAGTATGGAGTTGGTCCCCCTTTGCAGCTATAACAGCTTCCACTCTTCTGGCTTTCTACAAGATTTTGGAGAGAGTCTATGGGGAATTTTTGCTTATTCATCCAGAAGAACATTTGTCAGGTTAGACACTGATGTTGGGTGAGATTGTCTGGCTCACAGTCTCCATTCTAGTTTATCCCAAAGGTGCTTGATGGGGTTGAGGTCAGGACTCTGAGGGCTAGTCAAGTTCTTCCACACCAAACTCACCCAGCCAGGCTGTTATGGACCTCTGGACATGCTGGAACAGAAAATGTTCTTCCCTAAACGTTTTTCCACAAAGTTCAAAATGTCTTGGTCTGCTGAAGCATTAAGATTTCCCTTCACTGGAACCAAAGGTCCTAGGTCAACCCCTGAAAAACTCCAAACCAAACTTTACAGCTGCCAAAATGCAGTCAGGCAGGTAACATTCTCCTGGCATTCACTAAACCCAGACTCACCCATCAGACGGATAGATACAGAAGCGTGATTCATCATTCCACAGAATATGTTTCCACATCTGCAGAGTCCAGTGGCAGTGTGCTTTACACCACTCCATCAGGTGCTTGGCATTGTGCATTTTGATCATATGCTTGTATGTAGCTGCTCAGCCATGGAAACCCATTTCATGAAGCTCCTAATGTGCTGTTCTTTTGCTGATGTTGCTTCCAGAGGGAGTTTGGAATGCTTTAGTGAGTGAATTAACAGAGGATACAGGGCACTGTGCACTTCAGTACTTGTTGCCTCTCTCTGTGAATTTGCATGGTCTACTGGTTCATGGCTGAGCCGTTGTTGCTCCTAGGTCCTTCCATTTCAAAGTAACCCTTACAGTTGACAAGGGCAGACCTAGCAGGACAGGAATTTCACAGACTGACTTGTAGCAGAGCTGGCGTCTTATGACAGTGACATGTTTTGTCACTGAGCTCTTCAGTTTGACCCTCTACTGCCAGTGTTTGTGTATCGAGACTGCAAGGATATGTGCTTAATTCTGTCTACCTGTACCTGTTAGCAATGGGTGTGGCTGAGACACCTGATCTCAAAAATTAGCTGCATCTCACACACACACACACACACACACACACACACACACACATAAAGGATTCTTGCAGGCAGTTTTAGGGACTGTAAGGCCCTGCTACCTGGATGTTCCAGCAAAAGCCTAAACAAACTTCAGATAGTCCAGAATGCTGCAACCAGAATCCTTACAGGAACTACATTTTGGCCTTATCAGTCCAGTTTTATTGACCCTACACTGGTTTCCAGTTAAATTCTGCATTGAGTACAAAGTTCTTTTACTGACATATGAAGCTCTAAACGGCCCCTCAGTACCTGACTGAACTTATCTCTTATTATGAACCATCACACCTAAGTTACATCAGGGGTGCAGCCTTCTCATCCATAGCCCCCCAGCTTTGGAACAATCAAACAAGTCAGGACTAAAAACCCACTTGTTTAGTTGAGCCTTTGTTAATTAGTTTTCCCTGTTAGATAAAAGGATCTGGGGGTTCATGGTCATAGAATATTATGGTTAACTGGGAGTGATGGTGCTGTCGTCCCGCTGCTCTCATGCATTCACTCAAGTTTGTTGACGGTGGAGCGGAGGGGCACCGACATCTGCTGGAGTCACTACTGCACTCTGTTAACGCTATACTGTAATCACTCTCTCCTAACAAACCTAACCGTCTGTGTGTGTCTTCGCTGAGCTGAACAGCTGCCTTTCCTGTGCGGCCTGGTGCTGTTGCTTCATCTGCCTTGATTGGGTGCCCACTGCTCGCCAGCCTTCTCGACCGTTTCAGCCTTCTGGACCAGTCTGATTATGAAGGAGCTTCCTGCTGAGGATCACTGCGCAAACCTCAAGCTATTTAATCTCAGCCATTACTTCACCTGCCTCACGAAAGATCTAATTATAGACACTGCTTCCCCTGCCTCACAATGCTCTGAGTTCCTCTCATATTTACATTAACAGATCATTATTACAGGCTTCTGACAGCAGTCACTGATGTTCGTGGTCTTCTCTGTGATTCACTTCTAACAGTAGTTATTGGTTTTCACTGGTAACACCGACTGATTCTCATAGATCTGTTCCTCACTGTTACTCCGATAGACCTCTCACAGTAGTAATTAGTTATCATTATTAGGTTAATCCAAACACATTTTTTCCTCTTTTCTGAATTTGAATATTTTATACTAATGTTAAAACCCTGATCTGTGTTCATGTTACTCTTGTGTGATTATTTTGCAAAGTGGTGTCGACCAGCAGAGGATGGGTTCCCCTTTTGAGTCTTGGTTCCTCTCAAGGTTTCTCTTGCTCTTAGGGAGATTTTCCTTGCCACTGTTGCTCATTGGGACTGGATATTTCTGTAAAGCCGCTTTGTGACAACGCCTGTTGTAAAAAAAGGCTGTATATATAACCTTTGACTTGACCTGACTGCTTGCAAACACAACAATTTGTAGTGTTGTCTGCATTAATACAGTTTGATTTATTAATTAAGGAGTTCAAGCAGGGAAAGCACCCACCTTTGTAGTGCAGAGGGTTTATGACTGGAACTGAGAACTACTGAGCACTGGGGTCTTCACCTCAGTCAGTGTGGGTCAGGTTTTCTTATGTGGACAGCAGGGGGCGCTGCTGGGACAAAAAACAAACTTCAGCTGTTCTGTCAAACACTTTGAACTGAATTTTGAATGTGTGAAATGTGCTGTTAAAATATTATTATTATTATTATTAGGAGTAGGAGTAGGAGTAGTAGGAGTGGGAGTAGTAGGACTAGTAGGGGAAGTGGGAGTAGTAGGAGTAGTAGGGGAAGTAGGAGTGGGAGTAGTAGGAGTAGTAAGAATAGTAGTAGGAGTGGGAGTAGTAGTACATCCCTAATTCCAATGAAGTTGCGATGTTGTGTAAAACATAAAAACAAAATATGATGATTTGCAAATCATTTTCAACCCATATTTAATTGAATACACTACAAAGACAATATATTTTATATATATTATATTTACAATATATTTATATATATGTTCAAATGGATAAACTTTATTGTTTTTTGCAAATATTCACTCATTTTGAATTTGATGCCTATAACACATTCCAAAGAAGTTGGGACAGGGGCATGTTTACCACTGTGTTACATCACCTTTCCTTTTAACACTCAATAAGCGTTTGGGAACTGAGGACACTGATTGTTGAAGCTTTGTAGATGGAATTCGTTCCCATTCTTGCTTGATGTACAACTTCAGTTCAACATTCCGGGGTCTCCGTTGTCGTATTTTGCACTTCATAATGTGCCACACATTTTCAATGGGAGACGGTCTGGACTGCAGGCAGGCCAGTCTAGTACCAGCACTCTTTTACTACGAAGCCACGCTGTTGTAACACTTTTCCACTCTGCGTCAGTCCATCTCAGATGAGCTCGGGCCCAGAGAAGCCGGCAGCGTTTCTGGGTGGTGTTGATATGTGGCTTCACTTTGCATAGCAGAGTTTTAACTTTCACTTGTAGATGGAGCGACGAACTGAGTTCACTGACAGTGGTTTTCTGAAGTGTTCCTGAGCCCATGTGGGAATATCCGTTACAGAATGATGTCGGTTTTTAATGCAGTGCCGCCTGAGGGGTCGAAGGTCACAGGCATTCAGTGTTAGTTTTCACCTGTGGAATGTTCCAAACAGGTGTTTTTTGAGCATTCCTCAACTTTCCCAGTCATTTATTGCCCCTATCCCAACTTCTTTGGAACGTGTTGCAGGCATCAAATTCAAAATGAGTGAATATTTGCAAAAAACAATGAAGTTTAGTGTAGTGTAGTGTAGTGTAGTGTAGTGTAGTGTAGTGTATTCAACTGAATATAGGTTGAAAAGGATTTGCAAATCATCGTATTCTGTTTTTATTTATGTTTTACACAACGTCCCAACTTCACTGGAATTGGGGTTGTAATTGGAGGAGTAGTAGCTGTAGGAGTAGTAAGTGGAGTAGTAGTAGTAGCTGGAGGAGTGGGAGTAGCTGGAGTAGTAGTAGTAGCTGGAGGAGTGGGAGTAGCTGGAGGAGTAGGAGTAGTAGCTGGAGGAGTAGTAACTGGAGTAGTAGTAGTAGCTGGAGGAGTGGGAGTAGCTGGAGTAGTAGTTATTAGCTGGAGGAGTAGGAGTACTAACTGGAGGAGTAGGAGTGGGAGTAGCAATAGTAGTAGCTGGAGGAGTAGGAGTAGTAGTAGTGGGGGTGGGAGTAGGAGTGGGAGTAGTAGCTGGAGGAGGAGGAGGAGTAGCAGGAGTAGGAGTGGGAGTAGTAGCTGGAGGAGTAGTAGGAGTAGTAGGAGGAAGAGGAGTAGCTGTAGGAGTAGTAACTGGAGTAGTAGGAGTAGGAGTAGTAGTAGTAGCTGGAGTAGTAGTAGCAGAAGTAACTGGAGTAATAGTAATAGCTGGAGGAGTAGTAGTAGCATGAGGAGTAGTAGTAGCTGGAGGAGTAAGAGATGTAGGAGAAGTAGGAGCTGGAGGAGTAGTAGTAGCTGAAGTAGTAGTAGTAGTAGTAGTAGGAGTAGTAGCGGTAGCTGGAGGAGTAGGAGTAGTAGGAGAAGGAGTAGTAATAGGAGGAGTAGGAGGAGTATGAGAAGTAGTAATAGGAGTAATAGCAGCTGGAGTAATAGGAGTAGTTGTAGCAGCTGGAGTAGTAGTAGTAGTAGTAATAGGAGCAGTAGGAGAAGTAGTAGTAATGGGAGGAGTAGGAGTAGTAATAGGAGCTGGAGTAGTAGTTGGAGTAGTAGTAGTAGGAGGAGGAGCTGGAGGAGTAGGAGAAGTAGTTGGAGTAGTAGTAGTAGATAGAGTAGTAGCAGTAGTTGGAGGAGTAGGAATAGTAGGAGTAGTGGTAGGAGCTGGAGGAGTAGGAGTAGTAGGAGAAGTAGTAGTAATAGGAGGAGTAGGAGTAGTATGAGAAGTAGTAATAGGTGTAGCAGCTGGAGTAATAGGAGTAGTAGCAGCTGGAGTAGTAGAAGTAGGAGAAAATAGTAGTAATAGGAGTAGTAGTAGTAGATGGAGTAGTAGCAGTAGCTGGAAGAGTAGGAATAGTAGGAGTAGTAGTAGCAGCTGGAGAAGTAGGAGTGGTAGGAGAAGTAGTAGTAATAGGAGTAGTAGTAGTAGGAGGAAGAGCTGGAGGAGTAGGAGAAGTAGTCGGAGTAGTTGGAGTAGTAGTAGTAGATGGAGTAGTAGCAGTAGCTGGAGGAGGAAAGTAGCAGCTGGAATAGTCGGAGCTGGAGGAGTAGAAGTAGTAGGACAAGTACTAGTAATAGGAGGAGTAGGAGTAGTATGAGAAGTAGTAATAGGAGTAGTAGTAGCAGCTGGAGTAATAGGAGTAGTCATCACAGCTGGAGGAGTAGGAGCTGGAGGAGTAGGAGTAGTAGGAGAAGTAGTAGTAATAGGAGGAGGAGGAGTAGTATGAGAAGTAATAATAGGAGTAGTAGTAGCAGCTGGAGTAATAGGAGTAGTAGCAGCTGGAGTAGTAGCAGTAGGAGAAAATAGTAGTAATAGGAATAGAAGTAACAGCTGGAGTAGTAGCAGGAGCTGGAGTAGTAGTAGTAGTTGTAGTAGCAGCTGGAGGAGTATGAGATGTAGTAGGAATAGCTGGAGTAGTAGTAGTAGTAGGAGGAGGAGAAGTAGGACTAGCTGGAGGACTAGGAGTAGTACTAGCTGTAGCAGTAGGAGGAGGAGGAGGAGGAGGAACTGTAGTAGTAGTATGACAAATGTATAACTGCACTTCATATTGATTACACTTATTCCTCCACACTTATTCCTCCACATTGACTTCTTTCACAAATCAGCTTCGTAAGGCATGGGAATGAGATAATTAAGTTATGGCCATGATTTAGTGAAGCATGAAAATGAGATAATTAAATCATAGCCATGACGTAGTAAGGGAATGAGATTCTAATGTATGGCCACAACTTAGTAAGGTGTAGGAACAGAATTATAAGTTGTGGCAATGACTTAGTAAGGCACAGAAACGAGACAAATATGTCATGGCCATAACTAAGTAAGGAGGGGGAATGAGATCCTAATGCATGGCCACAACTTAGTATAGTGTAGGAACGAGATAATTAACTCATGGCAATGACTTAGTAAGGCATGGAAATGAGATAATTAAGTTGTTGCCATGACTTAGTAAGGTGGGATAACAAGATCCTAATGCATGGCCACAACTTAGTAAGGTGTGGGAACAAAATAATTAAGTTGTGGCAGTGACTTAGTAAGACATAGAAACGAGATAATTAAGTCATGGCAATGACATAGTAAGGCATGGAAATGGGATAATTAAGTTGTGGTCATGACTTAGCAAGGCAGGGGGAACGAGATACTAATACATTTTACATTTTACATTTTTACATTTTTTTACTAATACATAGCCATAACATAGTAAGGTGCGGGAATGAGATAATTAAGTTGTGGCAATGACTTACTTATCTTGTTTGCATGCCTTACTAAGTTGTGGTCATGACTTAGTAATGTGTGGGAACAAGATACTTAAGTCATGACCATGACTTAGTAAGACATGGGAATGAGAAGTCATGGCTAATCCTTGACCACAGCTTAACAAGGCATGACCTAACTCCCACAGCTTACGACGTTGTGGCTATGACTTATTAAGGTGTGGGAACAAGATAATTAAGTCATGCATTAGGATCTCGTTCCCATGCGTTAATACAGCTTGGCCACCCATTATTTTTATCTATACCGGATGTCACCAGCAGGGTTCCGTTTTTTTTTTAAACCTGCCACGAGCAGGGCTCTGTACCCATGCCTTACTAAGCTGTCTCCATGCATTAGGATCTCATTCCCACGCGTTAATCTGTTGTGGCCATGCATTGTTTGTATTTATGTAGGATGTCACCAGCAGGGTCCTGTATCACACAGACCTTCTGGTGGTTCTAGCTCATGGCTAAGAACCTTGTACTCCTTGAATTGACGTTTTCTGTTGATATCGTAAGTAAAAATAACTCTACATCCTCTACAGAAAACAAGCTTAAATATAATGTTTACTGCAGATTTTAGTTACTATTTATTTGCTGAGATTAACATACTGCATATTAATTAAAATCTTCAGAGTGTGTTAACGTCACTAAATCCAAAGCAACACGTCATTTGACCAGGGGTGCCCAAACCTTTGCACATGAACACACAACTACGGGGCCCGCTGATGACATCCTGTATAAATAAAAATAAAGCTTGGGAACGAGATAATTAAGTCCTAGGTCGATCCTAAGTCATGGCCATGATGTAATCATCTCATTCCCACGCCTTACTAAGTCGTGGCCACGCATTAGGATGTCGTTCCCATGCGTTAATAAGGCATGGACACGACTTAGTAAGGCATGGGAATGAGATCACGGCTCACTAAGTCGTGGCAATGCATTAGGATCTCGTTCCCGTCCTTTACTAAGTCGTGGTCACGACTTAATTACCTCGTTCCCACGCTTTACCAAGTCGAGGCCACGCATTATTTTTATTTATACAGGATGTCACCAGCGGGGCTCCGTACACAACCAATCAACCTGGCAAAATAGATCGCGTTTCATACGGATGGCACAGTGCCAGTGCCCCGGTGAACCCTCCTCCCGCGCTCTACTGCCTGGACTTTCATGCTTAAGCCCCCCTTGGCAAGTCGGTGTGAAGTCTGCTCGCAAACTGCTCTGCTAAACTGTCCTCGGTGGGCTGGTGAAAGAGGAGGTGGGGGGGTGTGTGAATCAGGGGGAGGATCCCTCTCGCGCACGCAGAGGTAAATCCTCTCACACCCTCCTCTCTCCTTCTCTCTCTCTATCTCTCTCTCCCTCTCCTGACTCTCTCCACGCTCGCCCCGCGGTTCAGCTCGGGCACGATGCCGCCTGTGGGAGCTCTGAGGCTGGCTGTGCTTTCCTCGCTGCTCTCCGTCTCTCTGCTCTTCCCGGAGGAGTCGCCTCTGCTGAAGCCCAAAGTCCTGATCGCCATCCTGGCCAGGAACGCGGCGCACAGCCTGCCGCACTACCTGGGCTGCATCGAGAGGCTGGACTACCCCAAGGAGAGAATCGCCATATGGTGAGAAAGTTTTAGTTTTTAAAACTTTGAAGAAGTTTACACAGTTTCCCCCAAACGGCGCACAGGGAACACCACAACCTGGAGGCGTTCTTACTGTTTATTCTCGGATGACACATTTTCACATTTTAAGGCAAAAAGCTTTCAGGTAAAAGGACTTTATTGTAGTGTAAAAGTTACAAGATACTGTCATACGCAGGTAGTCTGTCTAGAGGCTGCGCTGTAATAGTGGGCAACAGTGGTGCTGTTGGTGAATTGGTGCTGATAGTGGCGGCAGGGGTGTTGTTGATGGTGGGTGGGTTTTATTGGTGCTGTCGTTGACCGGTTTTGATTATGCTGATGGTGGTCCAGTGGTGGTGCTGTTGATAGATATGGTTGGTTGTGCTGTTGCTAGTGTTAGTGCTTTAGGTGTTGGTGGTGCTTTTGGTGGTATTAGTATTTTCGTTGCTGTTGGTGGTTTTGGTGTTGGTGGTGCTATTGGTGGTATTAGTATTTTCGTTGCTGTTGGTGGTTTTGGTGTTGGTGGTGCTTTTGGTGGTATTAGTATTTTCGTTGCTGTTGGTGGTTTTGGTGTTGGTGGTGCTATTGGTGGTATTAGTATTTTCGTTGCTGTTGGTGGTTTTGGTGTTGGTGGTGCTATTGGTGGTATTAGTATTTTCGTTGCTGTTGGTGGTTTTGGTGTTGGTGGTGCTATTGGTGGTATTAGTATTTTCGTTGCTGTTGGTGGTTTTGGTGTTGGTGGTGCTTTTGGTGGTATTAGTATTTTCGTTGCTGTTGGTGGTTTTGGTGTTGGTGGTGCTATTGGTGGTATTAGTATTTTCGTTGCTGTTGGTGGTTTTGGTGTTGGTGGTGCTATTGGTGGTATTAGTATTTTCGTTGCTGTTGGTGGTTTTGGTGTTGGTGGTTGTGTTTTGCTGTTTGTGATGTTGTTAGTGGTGTCAGTGTTTTTGGCTCTGGTGTTGGTTTTGGTGTTAGTGGTACTCTGGGTAAGATTAGTGCTGCTGCTGTTGGTGGTGTTAGACGTTTTGGCGTTAATGGTACTGTTGGTGGTATCAGAGGATTTGGGGCTATCAGTGTTTTTGTGGTTCTTGGTGGTTTTGGTGTTAGTGGTGCTGTTGGTAGTGTTGGTGTTTTTGACATTGTTAGTGGTATTAGTCATTTTGCAGCTGTTGATTGATGTTAGTGATGCTGTTGTTACCTGGGCAAGCTCCCTACACTACACCAATAAGGGTCCTTGGGCAAGACTCCTAACACCACCTTGGCCTCCCTGTGTAAAATGATCAAATTGTAAGACGCTCTGGATAAGAGCGTCAGCAAAATGCCAGAAATGTAAATGTAAAATGTAAATATTGGTGTTTTTGATAGTGTTTTTTGGTGTCAGTGGTCCTGTTGGTAGTTTTGGTGTTAGCGATCCTGCTGATAATATTAATGGTTTTGGTGGGTTTTTTTTGTTTGTTTGTTTTGGTGTTAGTGGTGATGTTATTGTTATTAGTGTTTTTGGGCTTTTGGTGTGGGTGGTACTGTTGTTAGTATTAGTGTTTTAGGTGTTGGTGGTGCTATTCTTTTAGGTGATGGAGGTATTAT
Source organism: Pygocentrus nattereri (assembly GCF_015220715.1). Lineage (NCBI taxonomy): Eukaryota > Metazoa > Chordata > Actinopteri > Characiformes > Serrasalmidae > Pygocentrus > Pygocentrus nattereri. The sequence goes on along the minus strand of NC_051238.1, from coordinate 5,229,339 downwards.
TGTTTTTCGCTCCTGTTGGTAGTTTTGGTGTAGCGATCCTGCTGATAATGTTAATGGTTTTGGTGGGGTTTTTTACTGGTGGGAGGGTTTTGGTTTTAGTGGTGATGTTATTGTTATTAGTGTTTTTGTCTCTGTTGTTGGTTTGGGTGTTAGTGATGCTCTGGGTTGTATTAGTGGCTCTGTAGTATTAGAATTTTTGATGTTTTTTGTTGATGTGAAATGTTAATGCCACTGTTGGTGGTATTAGTGTTTTTGGTAATGTTGGTAGTGTTATTATTTTTGACATTGTTGGTGTTATTAGTGTTTAGGGTGTGATTGTTGGTGTGGTTTAGTGTTAGTGGGGCTATTGTAACCATTATTGTTTTTGATGATATTGGTGTTTAGTGCCAGTGCTGCTGGTAATATTAGTGTTTTTGGGGATGTTCTTGGTGTTATTAATGGTTTTGAGGCTTTTAGTGGTGGTATTAATGGTTTTGGTACTGGTGATGTTTTTGGTGTTTGCGGTGCTTTTGTTATTGTAAGTGCTTTTGATACTGTTGGGGTTTTGGTGTCAGTGGTGCTGTTGGAAGTATTAGTGTTTTTGACATTGGTGGTGGTATTTGTGTTTTGGGGGCTGTTGTTGTTGGATTTGGTGTTGGTGGCGCTATTGTTACAATTATTGTTTTTGATAATGGTGGTTTTAGTGGCAGTACTGTTGTATTAATGTTGGTGGCTTTGGTGTTAGTGATTAGTGTTTTTTGATATTTTTGGTCTTTTTAGTGTCAGTGGTATTGTTTTTGGGGCTGTTAGTGGTAGCATTAGTGTTTTTGGTGCTTCAGTTGTCTGTGGTGGTGCCGGTGTTGTTGGTGTAATAGTGGTGGTGTTGGTCTGTGTTAGTACTGTTAGTGAGGCTGAGCTGCTGATGCACACAGTGGGGATCCTGTTAAAAAGTTGTCTCTAATGAAAGCCTTGAGCCAGCAGAGCATGAGGCGACCTGCTGCGCGTTTTTACGCGTGTCTGCCCGCTTTTAACTGCATGTTAAATGGAGATGAAAGGCATTTGCTGGCTCAGCAGCACAAGCTGTTTTCCTTCTCCAACATCAAAAAACAGCGCCCAGCCCTGAGCGAACCAGCAGGTAACTGAAGATGCAGTGTCTATGGTGCACAAGGTGCACATGTACATTAAATATGGTGCACATAGGCTGTGCAGGGTGCAGTGCATTTCTACCTGTAGACCTCTACCCAGGTTGCAATACAGGTATGCCTTTCTTCTACCCTTGGTGCACCTGGATGTCATGTGTAATTACAGCTCGATGACATAGCTTGGGAACATCTGGCAAAACACAAACGAGACTTCTTTTTAACACTGTTTGAGGTTTAAGAGTTGCATCCATTTGTCAAGCTGCTTTCATTTTATTTCTCAGTTTGTCCAGTTCACTCAATTGCATGCTTCCTCATTCATTCGCTTGTTCACTCAGTCACACACTTGTTTACTCACTCATTCACTCACTTGCCTCCAAACTCTTTACTAATTGCATGAGACTCTTTATTATGTTTTGTATACCTGCACATCTGTATTAGAATATTAGCAAGAGAAATGAGGGAGGAATCATGTCATTTTCTACAATACATTTTAAAAAAATAAAATCTTGACAAAACACAGTTGCGAGTTTTAAAGAGATTTGAGTTTTCATGTGTGTTGTTGATCATATTAAAATACAAGAAAATCTGAGAACATATTTTTGTGGGGCCTGTTTTGCCTTCCAAAGCCCTGCATGCACCCCTCTGCCATGAATAGGACTTAAAAAAAATTCATGTTAGGCAGAGGACTTTTTTCAAAACAATCATAAAACAATGTGTCAGGCATCAGACAGTGCATTCATCACCATAACTTTTTGTGAGGGAGCTCTTGGTGACTCTTCAGATGTCTGGTTCCCATCACCACCACTGTAATTTCTGACTCGAGCTTTTCACATCAAACCACTCCGAATGACTTTGCCTACATCCTAACCATTTCATTATGCAGAAAATCTGAACAAATGGTGGAGTTACCCTTTACTGTAAAGCTTTGTGTTAAATATTCATCAGAACATTTCACAAATTAGGCTGATCAGTTATCAGAGTCTCACATTATAGGAACTAAATAATCGGACTCAAACGTAAAACGGCCAGTTAATCACACATGGCTGATCACAGCAAGACACCTATCCGTCTCTCATCTACCCAAGCTAGCAGATCTGTAAATGTGAGCAGAATATTACCCATAAACAGCTTTGGCTTTGGAAGTTGAGGTTATTTAATAGCATTCAAGCTAGCTCTATCTTCAGAGCGTGGTGTTTTAATGAAAGAATAGGGCTGACGTTGGCTGGATTATGGTTTTGGGTTCAGTCTACATAAACCCTGTTGTTATGCCAGTGTGGGTCAGCGGTACTACTCTGTCAGTAAGTGTGTGCGCAGGATGTGTGTAGGATTGTCTCTGTAGGCAGGAGTGCTAATTTGATCTGATAAGAGGGGAGGACTAGCGTCAAGAGGCTATAGCCTACGTGCAATGCTAGCACCACATGGACGTTGCAGATTTCATGCATAAATCCAGGTGAATGAAGTACTCTCATGATACTTTACAACAAACAATATCATTAAAAGGAAATACATATGTGGACGCTTTGCAAAGTGGATAGTAGGGGAGCCCTCAGGGCCTTCTAGGCCTTCAGAGAAGACCTAATGGTTTTTGGAAATCAAAAACAAAATTACACATCTGTAACTTTGTTATTTTCAGTGGAATCATGCTGGTATTTCACCTCTGCAACTGTTACAGGACTAGTGTCCTGTTTGAATTGTTCAGTTTCAGATGGAAGAAAGTACTGAAAGTCAGGGATTGTTTTTCTCCATAGATATGTAAGTAAGTTGAGCTCTTTCATTAGTTAGGCCAGATCCTTTATTGCCCTGTCGCTCCACAGCTGAATCAGATCATTAGGTAAGAATAAAATAATCCTCCTTTACAGTAAAATAAAGCTCTGCTGATCCATCAAAACAGTTTAACAGTAAATGGTCTTAAATGCTGGAGTTAATGTAGAACTGCTAATTCACCCTTTAACCCTGAGGGTTGGCGTGCAGACTGCTGGTCGCCATAGCAACACAGACAATAATCTTGCCTAACTACATCAATAATGGTTAGTTTCCTGATACGTTTAATCTGCAGTGAGAAACTGCCGTTTATGGCATTTTAGATTTACATTTATGCCATTTTAGCAGACGCGCTTATCCAGAGCGACTTACAATTTGATTATATTACACAGGAAGGCCAAGGTGGTGTTAGGAGTCTTGCCCAAGGACTCTTATTGGTATAGTGTAGGGTGCTTGCACTGGTGGGGGCAAGTCGGAAAGCTGACTTCAGCCTTGTAAAAGTCTAATGTTGAGACATTTTACGAGAAACTGTTCTACTTTTGCTGAGACGTTTCCCAAGAAAAGCAGCTGTAGCTGCTGTGTATATGTGTGTGTGTATATATATATATATATATATATATATATATATATATATATATATATATATAAAATAGTCATAGCCTTTGTGAGCTCTACCTTTGTTTAGCTCTCCTAGCTCACATTTAGTTCTCAGTCAGGTCAAGAAGACAATTAACGTTGAGCTTACTCAAAGAAAGTGCTCCCTTATAAACCTGAATTGCTTAAGTTATCTCCTGAGCTTTAATTTATCCATCACTGATTCTCACCTGCAGGTTAGGACCTCCCCTATGCCCATAGCTTGGCTGAGTGTGAGGGGCCTCTTACTTCTTACTTCTTAATGGAAAGTTTAAGAACATTCTGCGTTTGTGCGTCGCGTCATAAAGGAAATTTATACCGTTCAACATGGTGGAGCAGAAACTGGTCTGCAGAGGAGATGAAGTTCATGCTCTGAGCTTTAAAAGATGGTGGTGGGACGGACGTCCAGCTTACGTCTCTCAGAACGCAACGTCTTGCTCTCGGCCTTCTTTAATAAGGACATGTGAAGGACGTTTTCCTGAGTCTGACGTCATTTTAAAGCAATTAAAAACTCAAGTACTGCTCACTGCTGCTCATCTCACTCTGACAGTCATGGTAACGTCTACAGTAAGCGGTTCTCTACGCATGCACATAATTTTGGATCTGATTACTTGTAGTGAGCATGTAAACAGAGATTTTCATCAGATTGTTGAGTAGAGTGAGCATAAACACCTCAGTCTTAATTTGTGATCAGAATGTGTAAACACAGACATTCCCAGCCAAAATGGTTGATTATCAGAGAAGAGCTTTAACAGTATAGATTGTTCAGTAAAAGGAAGGAGGTGCTCTTTTTTATTGTCTAATACAGAGTTTGCTTAGACTTTGGCATCCACATATGGGTTTATATCGTCTCGGTCGACAGTAAAAGTTTTGAAGGAACGTTCCACTCACAGTTGCAGTCACCAAAAAGCATAGAAATGATGATATAAAGAAAGAAGAGGTCAGTGACGGGGCTCAACGTGCTCCTCGATGTCAGACAGAGAGTGAATTGTTCAAGATTTTTTAGAGTGTGGTATGAAACATGTCAATATGTTTCAATCTTTCTATAACTGTGTGTTAATTGCTTGATCATCAGGAAACAGATCAGAAGTTTAAACCCAGTGATGTCACAGCTGTTCATAGTCAGGAGTCTGAGAGTACGAAGCATCCCCCAGCCAAAGCACAACATGTGACAGCAGGAGCTCTAACCTGCAGGTGGAAAATAGCCCTGAACAAACTGAGGGGGAGGTAGTAAAAAATTAAGCGATTTCAGTTCATAATTTGTTACATTTACATTTTTTAGGTAAATTCAACTTGAACTTTATTGTTGGCCTGCCTACGTCACTGAGTACAGCACTGCACCACCAGTGGAATATTCTGGAACAAACTGCTTGGATTAAATTAGACTTAGGGGGGGTTGCTGTTACACATGGCTGGTTTGATTAGATTAAAAGGAGCCCTGGGGTGATAGAGTAAGGTTCTTTAGAGCAGGTGAGAATGCAGCAATGTAGATCCTGTTGTGCACCAAATAAGTGAGCGTAGTATCCCTGCGGTGGTCAGTCAAGGTCTGGTGTGGTTCGATTGAAGCACGAACGTACAGTGGACCAAAGACCTCTCCACAGACACATTACTGACCCTGCTGGGGCATTAGGGCGTGTGGGTCTCATGAACATGTGCCGTTATTATGAGATCATCTACGTTACTCGCTTCATCTGGTCATTTTGTTTTTCTGTGTACATGTTAAATCATAATATGCCGAGTTTTCTACTTTTTATTAAAACAGTAATCCAGTCGAGGTTGTGTTTTCAGTAATTTTGCACTGTGGGAAAACCGTAGTAATGTACGGATGGCTTTTTGCTCTAGAGAGAAGGAGAGAAGGAAGAAGATGGAACGAGAGGCAGAAAGAAGGAAGAAAAGAGACAAAAAAGATGGAGAGAGAAGGAGAGAGACAGAACGAAGGAATAAGAGCGAGTGAGAGAGGAGAGACAGAAAGAAGGAAGAAGAGTGAGAGAGGAAGAAGAGGGATAGAGAGACAGAAAGAAGGAAGAAAAGAGACAGAAAAAAAGATGGAGCGAGAAGGAGAGAGAGAGACAGAAAGAAGGAAGAAGAGGGAAAGGAGTGAAGGAGAGAGGCAAAAAGAAGGAAGAAGTGGGAGCAAGAGAAAGAAGGGAAGAGAGGGAGAGAGAGAGAGAAAAGGAAGAGGGAGAGAAAGTGATAAAGAGGGAAAGAGAGGCAGAATAAGAGATAGAAAGAAGGAAAAAGAGGGAGAGAGGGAGGAGAGAGATGGGTTAAGAGTAAGAAAAACACAAACAGAGGACGGAGGTCAGAACAGTGAAACAGAGAGTGTGTGTGTGTGTGTGTGTGTGTGTGTGTGTGTGTGTGTGTGTGTCAGAGGGTCTCTCGAGCGTTTGCTGAATAAACAGAGGGTTTAGACAGCAGAGAGAGAGAGAGACGGACAGACAGACAAACAGAAAGAGAGAGAGAGAGAGGTGAGAGACTCTCACTGCCCTGCTAAAGAATGCTGGGAATTAGACGAAAGGATAGATGGGGGTGGAGGTGGAGGTGGGGGTTTTGGGGGGGTTAATAGTTACCCAGGGTCACTGTGAGCGGCTTAGCAATCCACATTCCATCAAACTACCACGGCACACAACCTTTCAACTGCAGTATCTGATCACTGATTCTCTCTCTCTCTCTCTCTCTCTCTCTCTCTCTCTCTCTCTCTCTCTCTCTCTCTCTCTCTCTCTCTCTCTCTCTCTCTCTCTCTCTCTCTTTCTCTCTCTCATATACACACACACACCACCCACCTGTGGTCAGACTGCTCACAGATCAGCCTATAGAGAGAGAGGGAGAGAGGAAGTATAGAGAGAGATTTGAATGAGCTTTGAAACAGAGAAACTAGACTTGAAGAGAAGACTAGACTGAGCTCTGTAGAGATAAAGCGAGAGAGAGAAAGAGAAGCAGAGAGAGATCAGACAGAGCTTTGAGAGAAAGAGACATGGTGAGAAGAGATCAGACTGAGCTTAGAGCTGAGAGAGAGAGGAAAGAAGGAAGGAAGTGTGGCTGTACAGAGAGGTGTTCCTGTAAAGAGACAGAGATTTCAGAATTACAAACATGTAGGATCACTAGGAATTGCTGTATTACCAGAGATCAGACTTTCATGTGAAAATTGACATGTGTGTGTGTGTGTGTGTGTGTGTGTGTGTGTGTGTGTGTGTTGGAGTCCAGGATAGAATCTCCTAAGGCTCAACTTTAATCACTGATGCACTGAATCACAATTGATTTACTGCCAGTAACACAGAACAGCACATGATGGGTTTGATTCAAACGTGTTTGATCTGGAGTAACTAGGGATGAGACTGATTAAGACCATGTGTGTTCCTGAAAGGTTTCATACTACAGTGCTGGACATGGATTAGTTTTACCAGAGGAGGATCTGTAATATTATTCTGCGCGATTGGCTTTTTTTGATCAGGATACAGAATCTGTGTAATTTTCCTAATTCCCACAGATTTAATAGCAGTAATAACATGGTACATGGCTTTGTCTGTATGCTAATTAGTTTGAGGTGGATTGGAAGATTCATACTGGATTAAAATCACTCCACAATTATTACCGTCAGACTGTAAAACTACACACACTGCAGATTCATACTGGATTAAAATCACTCCACAATTATTACCATCAGACAGTAAAACTACACACACTGCAGATTCATACTGGAATAAAATCACTCCACAATTATTACAGTCAGACTGTAAAACTACACACACTGCAGATTCATACTGGATTAAAATCACTCCACAATTATTACAGTCAGACTGTAAAACTACACACACTGCAGATTCATACTGGATTAAAATCACTCCACAATTATTACCATCAGACGGTAAAACTACACACACTGCAGATTCATACGGGATTAAAATCACTCCACAATTATTACCATCAGACAGTAAAACTACACACACTGCAGATTCATACTGGATTAAAATCACTCCACAATTATTACCATCAGACGGTAAAACTACACACTGCAGATTCATACTGGATTAAAATCACTCCACAATTATTACCGTCAGACTGTAAAACTACACACACTGCAGATTCATACTGGATTAAAATCACTCCACAATTATTACCATCAGATGGTAAAACTACACACACTGCAGATTCATACTGGATTAAAATCACTCCACAATTATTACCATCAGACGGTAAAACTACACACTGCAGATTCATACTGGATTAAAATCACTCCACAATTATTACAGTCAGACTGTAAAACTACACACAGTGCAGATTCATACTGGATTAAAATCACTCCACAATTATTACCATCAGACTGTAAAACTACACGCTGCAGATTCATACTGGATTAAAATCGCTCCACAATTATTACAGTCAGACTGTAAAACTACACACTGCAGATTCATACTGGATTAAAATCACTCCACAATTATTACAGTCAGACTGTAAAACTACACACTGCAGATTCATACTGGATTAAAATCACTCCACAATTATTACAGTCAGACCGTAAAACTACACACACTGCAGATTCATACTGGATTAAAATCACTCCACAATTATTACAGTCAGACTGTAAAACTACACACTGCAGATTCATACTGGATTAAAATCACTCCACAATTATTACAGTCAGACTGTAAAACTACACACACTGCAGATTCATACTGGATTAAAATCACTCCACAATTATTACAGTCAGACTGTAAAACTACACACACTGCAGATTCATACTGGATTAAAATCGCTCCACAATTATTACCGTCAGACTGTAAAACTACACACACTGCAGATTCATACTGGAGTAAAATCACTCCACAATCATTCTTGTCAGAATATAAACCCCACATACACATTCCAAGGGCTTCACCGTTGTGACGTTAATGTAATTTCACGGTCCACAATGGCCAGGCACAGATGTTTCACCTAGAGGTTGTGAGTCACCTTTGTTGGAATGAAGGGCATTCTGGGTATTTGAGTGTGTATGCAGAGGCATGTTGGATAACACTGAGGATTTAAACAGTTTAACCACAGATAGAGACTGAATGTCAGCTGTGGACCTGTGAGTAATTATGTTTACCTCATTGTTGCTGGATCTCTCTCTCTCTCACAGAGAGAAAGAGAGAGAGAGAGAGGGAGAGAGAGAGGGAGAGAGTCCTGTGCTGTATGTGCATTTGTTTTGAATGTGCAGATCACTGCAGTTGTAAGAAAACCTCAGATTTCCTATCCTGTGGCTTTAAAAGATGAAGTGAAAGTCATTTTGGGCCATTTCTGTGGATCTGTGAGTAATTATGTTTAGCATTAGTGTGTCTTAACGTACAAGTACAGGGTAAAAAATTTAATATAAATGAAAACGCAGACTTACTTTGCTCTGCTTTAAGCTTTAGCTCAGCCATAGTCACTTTTCTCGCATCTCCAGCAGGAAACTTTTCCATAAAAGTAGAAAAGCTGCTTGTAAAATGTCTCTCAACATTTAATGAAGTCCAATTTTTGTTTGAATTTTCCCATTCCACCTTAAATAAACCACAACCTTCTAAACATGCACTCCATTGCTCCTGTAAATGTATGGGGACAGTCATGGGCTGGGTGTCAGGGAACCAGCCCTGTGACCGGAAGGTCGCCGGTTCGAATCCCATAGCTGACAGCACATGACTGAGGTGCCCTTGAGCAAGGCACCTAACCCCCAACTGCCCCCCAGGCACTGCGGATAGGGCTGCCCACCACTCCGGGCAAGTGTGCTCACTGCCTCCTGTGTGTGTGTGTGTGTGTGTGTGTGTGTGTGTGTGTGTGTGTGTGTGTGCTCACTAGCATGTATGTGCTACGTTAACTGCTGTGCCATTTAAGGTGGAACAGGACAATTTGATCCAGAAGCTGATATCAGCCGTGCAACTTTTTTTCAGTGTTCGACAGTTTCTCGTCGCAGATTAAACGGATCCGGAAACCAACTGGAGTGATTTTAAATGTAAAGAAGTCAATTTGTCTCCAGTGTGGTCTTCAGGGTTAAAGGGTGAATTAGCAGCTCTACATTAACTTCAGTGTTTAGGACCATTTATTGTTAAACTGTGTTGAAGGAGAGCTTTATTTTACTGTAAAGGAGGATTATTTTATTTTATCTCCAGAGCCGCATGTTGCCGACCCCTGGTCTAGTGTGTGTGTCTAAGTGAAACACAATATTTAGTTTTTAGAGAACTCTCCTTTCTCCAGTCCAGATCCTCTCCTGCTCTCTGTTCTGCTCCAAGGCTCTCCACAAAGCACAAATATGTGCTGTACTGAACCTGAACCAGACCCAGATTGAAACCCGCAGCCGTGTCCATTCCAGCCCTAATCATCTCCATCCACCTACCTGGCCCTGCTTATAAAGCCCAGAGAGAAAGAGCCAATCTGGGCTTCAGCTCATCAAGGCAGCTGGCCACTGGCCTTCAGAGAGCTTAGAGGAGAAGATGGTGAGCATTAGGTTTGCAATGATTGGCAAAGTTAACGTTGTTAACGACTGATCAATACTGAAAGGAAGATATGAGAATTGTGGGCACATTCTGATGTTTTTATGTGCATATCTATCAGTGCAGACACTGATTCTGATATTTGAGGATTTACAAAATGTAGGTGTTAGTGTAGGTATCATCTTGTATTTGCATTAAAGAGAAATGTGATGTTTTGTGGGGTTACAAATAAAGTAAAATTAATAAAATGCAGAAATTTAGCAGAGTAACGCAGCATCACCTAAACATTCTGCTCTTTTGGAATACAGTAAATATATCATCATGTAGGTTTAAATTAACAGTAAAGTCTTAATGTCTATGTTGCTAATATTTGCTGAATATTATATTGCGGTAACTGTCTTCAAATCATCATTACAGTGTAGTGACCGATATTACTTGTCGAATGAGGAAGACAACAAGCTAAAAGGTGAAGTTAGCAAGGTAGCTGCTTGCCCATCTAGATACACTATATGGACTCACTGAATTCAGGAAATTCATTCATGGCATTGGTTTCCATGGCCGAGCAGCTGTAGGCAGGCCTTACCAAGCAGAATGACCAGCGTTGGATGGAGTGGTGTAAAGCATGATGCCACTGGACTCTGGAGCAGTGGGAATGTATTCTTTGGAGTGGTGAATCATGCTTCTCTATCTGTCAGTCTGATGGGCCAGTCTGGGTTTGGCGAATGCCAGGAGAACGTTACCTGCCTGACTGCGTTGTGCCAGCTGTAAAGTTTGGTGGAGGAGGGATGATGCTATGGGGTTGTTTTTCAGGGGTTGACCTAAACCCTTAGTTCCAAAATCTTGTAGAAAGATTACCAGAAGAGTGGAAGCTGTTAAGCTGCAAAGGGGGACCAACTCCATATTAATGCCTATAGATTTAGAATGGGATGTCATATAAGTTCCTATAGGCATCCTCGTACTTTTGTCTATATCGTCTATTTTACCTCAGTTTGGCTTCTTTTCTAAGAGGAAGGGTTAAAATCATGTCTCTGGGGTCCACTCTGCTGAACAGAGCTTTGAGTGATGGTAGGTTCAGTGACTGGGCAAAGCGAGAGACACAGTAGATTGATTAGGATTAGTTGAATAACCAGTGTTAGTTGATAGACTGATCGATTATAGAAATCATTGGCTGCGGCTGCTTGAGGAAAAGGCAGAGCAGCAAGAGGAAGGCTGATGGTTTTAGGAAAGATCTACTGATGCTCCAGTCCTGAGTTTTTCCTTGAATAAATGGCATTAATTACAATATATTTATAATAATAAAAAAAATTGCTTGACAGTCCTGTTTTTAAAGTGTCCGTATCCAGGAAAAAAACTATTTATCTATCTCATGCTTTTTTTTTAAAATAGAAATGTAATGTAAATTTTAAGCCTTGTGTTTTCCAAAATTGTGTAATCAAAAATTGACTTTGTCAGTAATCCAGTCAGTGTGTTTATATGCACTTGGATAATCAGATAAAGGGGAAACTCTGGGTCTACATGAGTCAGACAGTAATCGGATTTCTGCTTTACAACCAGCCAATAAACTCTCAGAAGAAGATGTAACGTGAACTCAAACTTCATACCGTGCCTTTTATTTTTTTAAACCATGGCGCTGCTTTACCTGAAAATATGAACATACATCACTTAGAATATGAAGAATATTTAAATCCTTTTCGTCAGGCATGTATTTGTTCTCAGCATCACTCAAAGTGTTTTCCTGCGTCTCATGACGACACTGCTCACTTTTTTCTGGTACCGTAGTCTGTTTTTTCACATGCGCACACTGAGAAATCTGAAAGAAATCAGAGTAAAAGTTTATATGCACTGAGAAATTTGATTACTGAACTAAAATCCAGCCTCTTCATCAGATTTCTTAATCGGATTTCTAGATCAGAGTATGGTGTTCACATGACTATTTGAATAATCGGATAACGGCAGAAATCTGATTCAGGTCATTATTGAGAGCATGTAAAAACACTCATTGTTAAAATTTCTATTACATTCTCTCTGTAGTCCATACAGCCCACATATTGACACTACGCTGCAACAGCCTGTTTCAAATGGAACTTTTCTGTGTCACAGAAACCAACATATTTACAGTTGGGATTAAACAATACAGGGCAGCCCATCACAACAGAGCTCTTATACATTAATCAGTCTTAAAGGCAGTCTAATGAAAAAGTGTTTAATTCTAGGGAAGTGCAGGAAACCTGTCGTAGACTCTGAGTTATGACAGTTTATAAAACCACACAAACATCAAGTGGCTCTCGAGGGAAAGAATTAAAAACAAATAAATGTAGAAAATGAGCCCCTTAAACTGGGGATGTTCTGTCATTTTGTTCTATGACACATCTCTCTTGAGCCATAAATTATTGTTGAATAAACGTTAGTCATGCATGCCTGTCTACAGCTGCGCAGGAACAATGACCGTGGCATTCAAGAGAGAGGGTGAGAGAGAGAGAGAGAGATGGTGAGAGAGAGAGTGAGAGAGAGAGAGAGGGTGAGAGAGAGTGAGAGAGAGAGAGGGTGAGAGAGAGTGAGAGAGGGTGAGAGAGAGATCGATTCGAGACTCAGAATGTGGGGAGGAGAGGACGGTCAGACCATGTTCATGCCTCTGTTTTTCATAAGCATTCTTATGAAACACATATAAAAAGCTGAAGAGCTTGGATAGGCCATAAACAACAGTGTCCCCTTTAACTAATTAAGATCTGCCCCCAAAGTAGTCAGGCTGAGAGTGTGTCCACTTTGGTCAGTAATAAGGATCAGCATGTGGGCTTGGGGCTTTCTGTGTGCTGCTGTGTTTCCTATCAATGTATGAGAGAAGCTCCATGCTGCCCTTATTGTTAGATTCATAATACCTCGCAGTGTCTAAACCAGGGGTCGGCAACATACGCCACTTTTACTGCTCTGTTGTGGCTCCATGGCATAACTAGATTAGTAGGTACAAATAAAATAATCCTCCTTTACAGTAAAATAATACAACAGTCTCGCCTAGCTAGTAGCTAAAGAAGCCAAAGTCGCTTCTCGTTCGATTTTTCCCGTTCTGCCTTAAATGGTGCAGCAATTACATTCTGGTGCCATTTAGGGTGGAGCAGGAAAACTCGAATGAGAAGCTGGCGAATGAGAAACAACTTCAGCCTCGTAAAAAGTCGACTGTCGAGAGACGTTTTACAAGAAACTGTTCTACTTTTGAGGAAAAGTTTCCTGCTGGAGATGCGAGAAAAGCAGCTGTAGCTGAGCTAAAGCTTAAAGCAGAGCAAAGCAAGTCTGTGTTTTCGTTTATGCTCTATACGTTTAGCCTGTACTAGTACATCAGCACATACTGAGACATATTTACAGCCAAGGTGGTTTGATTATTGTTGAAAGGTTAAAATGGCTCTTCTCAACATTTGGCTTTCTGACCCCTGATCTAAGCTAAAGCCCAGGCTTGTAAAGCTAACTAAACAAATCACATGGTTAACAGAACATGTGAAAATAATCAGTATTTAGGCGAGGCTGATCTCGGACAGCTTGAGTGTTGAGGAGACAGAGTCACGTGATCATCCAAGGGGTTATGGGAATTGGAGTCCTTGCTGGAGGGACGAGTGACACGTAATTCCAGGCGTGTTCTTTTTTAGTTTTCTGTTTTCCACAGCCTTTATTAAAATGTGAAAGTACTGTTTAGATGGTGAATTTTATCTGATTCTAACTTGTTAATAAAAGAAAGAATATTAAATATTGTCAAATAAGTTGCATGTCATGAAAAGTCAAATATCGTGAAATTTTATTTTGCCACATTTTGTTTTTTTTTATATCCACAAAACATGTAATTTAACTGGGAGTATTTAGCTGCAGTGCCACACTAACTAACTTACTTCAAAAGCAAACTTCAGACCCCAAACATCTCCACATATGGGATAGGAGGAAAAACTTTCGCTTTAACCTGTAAAAATGAGGGAGGAAGAATAAAAGGATAAGGGATGTGGTAAACTCTGTCTGTGTCGCATGGGACCAGTGACTGCAGTGATTTAGTGCAAAACCTTCAAAAACAAACGCGTTTAGATGGAAGAAGCCATCCTTGCCAGTGTGTGCAAATGTGATCATGAGATGTGCCCATGCTGATCTCATACACACTAACCTGGAGGTGAAACAGACCACAATTCAGTCGAATATTCTGCAGAACGCATCACTGTGAAACAAATGCAGGAGAGCAAACAGAGGCTGCTTTTTAAGCCACAGGAGCACAAAACCCTTAGCAGCAATATTAGGCTATACACAGTAGCAAGGCATTTCACAGTGTATCGAAAATTCAACACCTTTTCAAAACTGCAGTTTGGCAGACGGTTCAGTATTCTAGCTTATAATGCTATATTTAAATAAGTGGGCATCAGGCCAACGTTGTATTTTCCCTGCATTCGTGAAAATGAGGCGCCAAAAAGTGCTTTCTGGAGCATTGGCATAGAAGAACCCAAAGAGCCTTTCAGTGTAGGCCTTCATGGACCTCTGAATGTTAGAGCCAGGTGTTTTGGACCCAAACTCTGAGCAGGACCAGGATTGGACACCCCTTGCGTAGAGAATGTGTTAGATTATTTTCATTGAGAACATCAACAAACATATGAATTAACCAGGGTTCATGCAACTATATGTCCAAGGATGTTTCAGGAGCTTTTATAGTCTTTGGTCTGTATGGTAATGAAGTACATTGAGGATGACCCTCATTTACAATGTAGCCAATCACATTACAAGGGACTGAAAAAGTTCAAATGAAATTTGCCAACTGAAACAAACGAAAATGTGTTAAAATGAAGTAAATATAGAAAAATCAAGTTATTTACTAGAACAGATAAATACAAAATGTAACGTCAAATAAACCAGTTGCAATAAAATATTAAAATAAAATCAATAAAATTCATATAAAATAATAATAATAATAACAATAGTTACTACTACTACTAATAATAGTCATAATCATAATAATAGAAATCTGATTACTGAGCTAAAATCCAGCCTCTTTATCAGATTCCCTAATCAGATTTCTAGATCAGAGTGTGGTGTTTACATTGCCATTTGAACGATCAAATAACTACAGGAATTCGATTGTGATCGGATTGTTGAGAGCATGTAAACGCACTCAGTGTGAGCTTTGGGTTTAAAAAGAAATTGAAATATGCCATAAACATTCATAATCAATGCATCCCTAGTGACACCAATGCTAATATAGATAATAAAATCTATTAATAAGCCTTTTTTAAAAGCTGCACTTTGTAAGTTTTGGGGATTGGGAGACCTCTCTGGTGGAAATATGTAATTGCACCCAACATGTGGAAAAACATTTTGTAACATGGGTTGTGCATCGGGCCCGCACTTTGAATGGATGAATCTCATGATTGCCATTCAAAGAGAATTCAGTCTAAAATTGGTGAATCTTCCAAGGATGTGAGTGAATTATCTCCTGTGTCATCACATCTTCCTCAGTCTAATGCTGATGTGTGAAGACCTAAACATTGAAATGGCTGTTTCTGAGGCTGTGTGTGTGACATTAGATGTATGATGTGGTCCGAAAAATGTGGGGGGAAAAAGACGCCTCTGACTTTAAATGATTATTTCAGGATTTACAGTGTAGCACACACCATATTTTAACCTCTTTTTTCATCCTAAATCAGTACCTCTTTCAAAAATCTTACGTTTTGCTGCTTTCATGGTTTACAGTGTGCAGAAATGTAGGCAGGTGTGTAGAGTGGAACTTAGAGAGGAGAAAAGATCAACATTAAGTTTTTAAAAACGGTGTTGGTGTGTGAACATTACTGAATGACAAGCAAGGGAATAGCGGTATGTGTGTGTGTGTGTGTGTGCGTGTGTGTGTGAGGTGATTTGTGTTGACCACACGAGTGGTCATGTGGAATTTGACTGCAGATTTTATGAGCTCCCCCCTCATCCTCAACCTAAAGACAGCCACGTCAGCACACGCACATACACAACCAACCTGGCAGGGTTAACGCTACACTGAGGCCTGTGCTCCTTAAAAAATACATTATACAGTCACATGCAAAAGTTTGAAATCCCCCGCCATGTGACGTGCTTTGTGTATTTTCTTCAGGAAAAAATAAATAAATGGCATTTCTGCTAAATTTAAGATTAAAAAAAGATTTTAAGATATTTGAAAAAAAATTAAAAAAGTAAAATATAAAAATGTGCTGTACCTTTTGCACAGGTGAATGAGAGAAGGTGTGCTGCAAGGCAAGTTAACCCACCCTGCTCAAAAAAACTGCTGGTCTGGTGATGGTTTAGCTGATCTAGTGTTGGTTTAGTTGGTCTAGTGTTTATTTTATCTGGTCCAGTGCTGGTCTGGTTCTGGTTTAGCTGTTCTAGTGCTTGTCTGGTGCTGGTTTAGCTGGTCTAGTGCTGGTCTAGTGCTGGTCTAGTGCTGGTTTAGCTGGTATAGTGCTGGACTGGTGCTGATGTAGCTGATCTAGTGCTGGACAAGTACTGGTTTAGCTTATGTAGTGCTGGACTAATGCTGATTTAGTTGCTCCAGTGCCGGTTTAGCTGGATTTATGGTGGTTTAGCTGATCTAGTGCCGAACTAGAGCTGGTTTAGCTGATCTAGTGCTGGTCTGGTGCTGGTTTATCTGATCTAGTGCTGGACTAGTGCTGGTTTAGCTGATCTGGTGCTGGTTTAGCTGATCTACTGCTGGTTTAGCTGGTCTGGTGCTGGTTTAGCTGATCTAGTGCTGAACTAGTATTGGTTTAGCTGATCTAGTGCTGGACTCATGTTGGTTTAGCTGGATTTATGGTGGTTTAGCTGATCTAGTGCCGAACTAGAGCTGGTTTAGTTGGTCTGGTACTGGTTTAGCTGATCTAGTGCTGGTCTGGTGCTGGTTTATCTGATCTAGTGCTGGACTAGTGCTGGTTTAGCTGATCTGGTGCTGGTTTAGCTGATCTACTGCTGGTTTAGCTGGTCTGGTGCTGGTTTAGCTGATCTAGTGCTGAACTAGTATTGGTTTAGCTGATCTAGTGCTGGACTCATGTTGGTTTAGCTGGATTTATGGTGGTTTAGCTGATCTAGTACCGAACTAGAGCTGGTTTAGTTGGTCTGGTGCTGGTTTAGCTGATCTAGTGCTAGTCTGGTGCTGGTTTATCTGATCTAGTGCTAGACTAGTGTTGGTTTAGCTGATCTAGTGCTGGTTTAGCTGATATAGTGCTGGACTAGTGTTGGTTTAGCTGATCTAGTGCTGGACTGGTTCTGGTTTAGCTGATCTGGTACTGGTTTAGCTGATATAGTGCTGGACTAGTGTTGGTTTAGCTGATCTAGTGCTGGTTTAGCTGATATAGTGCTGGACTAGTGTTGGTTTAGCTGATCTAGTGCTGGACTGGTTCTGGTTTAGCTGATCTGGTACTGGTTTAGCTGATATAGTGCTGGACTAGTGTTGGTTTAGCTGTTGTAGTGCTGGAGTAGTGCTGGACTAGTGCTGGTTTAGCTAGTCTGGTGCTGGTTTAGCTGGCCTAGTGCTGGACTGCTGCTGGTTTGGTTGTCCTGTTGTTGGTTTAGCTGGTCTGGTACTGGTTTAGCTGTTTTATGCAGGTTTGTGCTGATCTAGTGGTGGTCTTACAGTGGTTTAGCTTGTTAAAGCAGCTTAACCGGCACCAGACTAGCACAAATGTGCATAAACCATCTTACCGGCTGAACATCACAGGATCCCAGCTTACACTGCTGCACAATTAATTGACATCATAAGACTGACAACCACAACAAAGCACCTCAAACACACCAGCAAGCTTTGTAAAAGTGGTAGCTTAGTAGCTTTGGCAGTTTTCGGCTACAGTTTGACTAGCTGGTGTTGGTATATAACATAGAGTATAGAGTTAATGGTTTAATGGTAGGCCTGCTTTCATGTAACGTCACATCATTGTGCAGGGGCGTTAGCTTGCTTATAGCATGTATGTAGCAGTATTTATATTTTCACTGCTGATGAACCTTGTAATTCAGAGGATCCCATGATTTAAATGTGCACATGACCAATTGTAGTTTGTCTTTGGCTTTGGTGCATTTTAGTTCACTACAGACCACAATGATGATTTTCAATAACATCATTCATTTCTGTGATGGAGAAAACCAGCTTTGACCAGGAGGTCCTAATATGGGTATGACGCATGACTTTGGTGGGACATAAAATTAATGCGTGGTTGCTCAGATTTTTTGACTGCAGTATCACTGTGGTTGCATTTAAAATTGCACATGTTTGGATACAGTAGGCTTTATCCGATTTCTGTCCCTCGCTGCCACGTCCTGAAAAGGGATGCTCCACCCCAGACACGCACACAGTAAAATGGTGTAGATGGCACCAGGCCTTCATTAGAGCACCTCAAAATGACCAGACCAATCATTCGTCTCTTCAACATCAAACCCTGCCTTTTACTGGGTATTAAAGCTGCAGGCTGTCAGCGTTTCCCCCTCAGCGTAAAACAACAGAGCCTTTGTGTCAGAGAAAATTGAAGCCATGCCTAAACAAATGAACAGTTCACAGGTATACTACAGCCTAAATGTTTGGAATCAGAGTTTTGAAGCAATTTTGTTGCAGATACATCAAATAATTTGTAGGAAGCTGCTAAAAATGAAACATTAGATCCGTCCAGAATGAAGAAGATCATTAGATTAGATCATTCCAAAATGATAGAGAAGGCTGTGGAACATAATGGAGGAAATAAGTAAACTAGGAATGATTTTTTGGCCAATGTATATTAGCCTTATTTTAACTCAAACTCACTGTGTGTGAACACATTCAACCAAGCTTGCAAAAAACACTCACACACAGGGGCAGTGTAGCATGTCCAGTTGGACTGACTACATGTCTTTGGACTGTGGGAGGAAACCCACACAGACATGGGGCGAACATGCAAACTCCACACAGAGGGGGTCACCCGGCCGGGGAATCGAACCCAGGCCCTCCTCGCTGTGAGGTGACAGCACTGGGACCCTCAAGGGTACATCTCTTTACCTCGCCTCCAGGACTTTATTCTACTGTTCTGTTTTAAAACATTCGGTTATGAAAAGGTACAAATACCAACTTTTCACCTGGAAAATCTTATTTCAAGTTCACAGTTTGACCATAAAGTATATGGTTTGTTTTGTTTACTTTTTTGACCAGCATTTAACATCTTTCATCTCTGGCAGGTTAAAAGGTTAACCCTTGGCCCTAAAGTAACTGTTAGTCGTGTGATGGGCAGTGTGTTGAGGTTTTGGTAAAGTGTGTGTATGTGTGCGTGTGTGCGCGTGTGTGTGTGTACCATATGGTGTCCAGATGCTATCCATAAAGACACGTGGAGAGCAGAAGAGCGCTTTAGGGCAAGAGATAATGAGTTTGACAGTAAACTTCAGAGAGAGAGAGAGAGAGAGAGAGAGGGTCAAACATCTTAGCGGGAGCTTTACATTCTCAAGACCCTCTTCCTCCAAACCTGCTGGAAACATACACTAATAAATATTAACACTCTCACTCCTCACCCACCCTCACTCACACCAAGCCTCTACTCTTCTGGGAAGTCATTACATTAGATGTTGGAACGCTGCTGTGAGGATTTGATTGCATTCACCCACAAAAGCTTTAGTGAGGTTATGTACTGATGAATGATGCATCAATGTATTGGATGGAGCTCCGTCACATCACCGCTCCACAGCCCAATGCTGGGGGGCTTTATACCCCTCTAGCTGACACTTGGCATTGGGTATGGTGACCAGAGAGAGTCCAGAGTATGGCATTCTGTTTGCAATGCTTTATCTCTATGGAGATGCTGTGGGTGTGCATTTTAACACCTATGTGACCAATGAGTTCACATTTATGGCATTTAGCCGACGCTCTTATCCAGAGCGTCTTAGAGTTTTGATCATTTTTACACAAGTAGGCAAAGGCAGTGTTAGGAGTCTTGCCCAAGGACTCTTATTGGTATAGTGTAGGGTGCTTACCCAGGTCAGGGATTGAACCCTAGTCTACAGCATAGAAGGCAGAGGTGTTAACCATTACACTAACCAACCGCTACCTTAAAAAGTAGCTGAATTCTCATTAGAAGTGCTGTCTGGATACTTTTGGTGCAGTTCAGACACTAAACATCTCATATCAGCATGGTGATGTTGGTGTTAGACTGCAGGTTAGACTGATGTTATTACAGTACAGTAGCAGGTAATAAAGCAGCGTGTGGCCTGCTGGAAAGCATTAGCAGTAAACAGTTCACGTTAAAGTGCGGAAAAAGCTACATTCCCTCTTACCTTAAATGTAGCCAATCTGCTAAGACATAAGTTTGCTTATGTTGTTTTTTCAAGGAGCTACAGGACTACCCTGCTGGAAAAGGACCATTCAAAACCATAACAGTTTTGCTTTCTAATGGGAATTGGCTTAGGCTTTCCAGTTAATCAGTTTCCTTTAGAACACTGCAAAAAAAATAGTATCCTGTCAAGTAAAATTTTCTTAAATAAAGATTAGTTACCCGATTTCTAGACAATCTGTACTTGCTTTAATCTTTAATGCTGTGGATGTGTTTGTTACTCAGTGGTCTGGTTGACCCACCACATTATTGTTTGTTTAAATCAATACAAAACAATTTAAAACAATGTATGTAAAAATACCAGATGTTTAAAATGTCACAAGTGTCCAGGGTAGGGTTTACCTTTAGCAGCTGTAGCCAGTCAGCAGCCTGTCCATGTTGTCCACCCTCACACACTCACAGCAGGCCATGTAGGCGGAGAACAGAGTGAAGGACAGAGCACCTCTTTTATTCACTGTGGGTTCAGCCCAACACTTTATGTGTAATATAAATCTGTGGGGGGTGAACAGAGTGAAGGCACCATTTAATATGTTCTTCACAGAAAATTAGCAAAAGCCAAGAAAAATTAAATGCCCAACTCATTACACAATTGTCTCCAACCAAATAGACTTTGTCTGCATACTTTGTTACCCTGTTCTTCAGTGGTCAGGAACCCCATGGACCTCCACAGAGCAGGTACTATTTGGGTCAGTACTACAGTAACACTGATGTGGTGGTGGTGTCTTAGTGTGTGTTGTGCTGGTATGAGTGGATCAGACACAACAGTGCTGCTGGACTTTTTAAACACTGTGTCCACTCACTGTCCACTCTATTAGACACTCCTACCTTGTCGGTCCACCTTGTAGATCAGAATCAGAAGAATCAGAACAAGAAGTTTTATTGCCATTGTCAATGAACAGGATTCACAGACTAGGAATTTGCTTCGGCATGAAGGTGCAACATAAAAACGACGTAAAGATGTAAAGTCAGAGACGACAGCTCATCTGCTGCTGCGTGGTTTGTGTTGGTCATTCTCTAGTCCTTCATCAGTGGTCACAGGACGCTGCCCACAGGATGCTGTTGGTTGGATTTTCTTTTACTGTCTTATCCACTCAGACCAGCGCAACACCCACTAACACACCACCACCACCACCACGTCAGTGTTACTGCAGTGCTGAGAATGATCCACCACCCAAATAGTACCTGCTCTGTGAGGGTCCATGGGGGTCCTGACCACTGAAGAACAGGGGAACAGAGTATCAGAGAAACAGATGGACTACAGTCTGTAACTGTAGAACTACAGAGTGCAGCTATACAGTAAGAGGAGCTGATAAAATGGACAGTGAGTGTAGAAACAAGGCTGATAACTGAAAGTCT
Organism: Pygocentrus nattereri; assembly: GCF_015220715.1. Taxonomy (NCBI): domain Eukaryota; kingdom Metazoa; phylum Chordata; class Actinopteri; order Characiformes; family Serrasalmidae; genus Pygocentrus; species Pygocentrus nattereri. The sequence continues at coordinate 5,207,712 of NC_051238.1, read as the reverse complement.
GTTTGCACAATGCTAACTGGCTAGCATCCACTACTTGTTAGGTCGAGTCCAAAAGTGAAGAAGTACTTCGAACTGTCTCTTTTGCCATCTTGGCTGTAAATGTGTCTCAATATATGCTGATGTACTAATATAGGCTAAAAAATGTAACAAACCAAAACGCAGACTCTCTTTGCTCTGCTTTAAGCTTCAGCTCAGCTATAGCTGCATTTCTCGCATCTCCAGCAGGAAACTTTTCCACAAAAGTAGAGCAGTTTCTTGTAAAACATTAAATTTCTCATGAGGCTAAAGTCGCTTCTCGTTCTCCAGCTTCATGTTCGAATTTTCCCATTCCACCTTAAATAGTGCCTGAGGCATCAGAATGCAACTGCTGAACCGTTTAAGGTGGAATGGGAACATTCAAATGAGAAACTGACTACAGCTTTATGAATTTTTAGTGTTGGACAGTTTCTCGCTGTAGAATAAACGTATCATGAAACCATCCGCTTTTCTCACATCTCCAGCAGGAAACCTTTCCTCATATTAAGAAGAGCTTCTTGTAAAATGTCTGTCAACATTCGACTTTTTACGAGGCTGAAGTCGCTTCTCATTCAACTTTTCCAGTCACACCTTAAATGGTGACTGAGACGCCAGAGAATAACTGCTCTACCATTTAAGGTGGAATGGGAGAATTCAGACAAGAAGCTGGCGATTGAGAAACTGACTTCAGCCTCGCGACATTTCAGTCTCGTTGCAGATTAAACATATCAGGAAACCAGCTGGAGTGACTATAAATGCAAAAAAGCCTGTTTGTCTAAAAACGATCCATATTTGTCTTAAATCTTTGTCTTTGCCCTTTTGTTAGCTACTAGCTAGGTGAGATTGTTGTCTGTGTTGCTATGGTGACCAGCCGTCTGCGCTGGTCTTCACAGTTAAAGGGTGAATCAGCAGTTCTACATTAACTCCAGCGTTTAAGAGCATTTGTTATTAAATGATGTTGAAGGATCAGCAGAGCTTCATTTCACTGTAAAGGAGGATTATTTTATTATTACCTACTGATCTGATCCAGCTGTGGAGCCCCTCCAGGGCAGTAAAAGAACCAGGTGTGGCTGACCCTTGCCCTAAAGCCTAAAAGCTTAAATGCTAAGCTAGTCATATGATGCACCTAACATGTGCAACAGGTCAGTACTCGGGTGAACAGTGATTGGTGGATTGTGGCGGTTCATCGGTCATGTGATCTCCCAGAGAGAAAAATATATATGCCTCAACAGATATAACGTCTCATAGGCCGGCTGCCCCTTCAGATGAGCTAACGAACTAAATATAGAAGTTCGTTTTGGTGTTTTAGCATTGTTTTCAACATGTACACAGTAGGGATGTGCATGTCAAATAATTTTGATATTCATGTATCTGTAAGGCTTCGTGAATGGTTATCCAGTTTACTGACATGGAAAAAAAAACTCAGTAAATAATAAAGTAAAGAAATTGGTTCCATTTAGAACCAAGAACACTAAAAGAAACCTCTGCATGATTAAATGGTTCTTTGCATGGTGAAATGGTTCTTCGGATGGATGGAGAATGTGTTGTATAAGGTTCTATATAGCACCAGAGGGTTCTTCCACTGTTACAGACTTGACATTGGAACAATAGCAGAACACTTCTTGAAAAGGTGTTCTGCTGTTGTTGCAATGTGAAGTCTGTAACCATCTCCAGCAAGCTGCAATCTGAAGAGCACTTTCACAATTCACAGAACCCCTAATCATGCAAAGGGTTATTTAAGTGTTTATGGTTCTGTATAGGATCATTTTTCCTGAGGAACCATCTTTTTTAAGGGTGCACGGCTGTAGACTTGCCTTTTTAGAAGACATCACTGATGAAACATGGCAGCACAGACGAACATGTTTTATTTTTCAAAAACAGCCGACAGACTTCAGTGTGTTAAGTGACCCTTATTAGTCCCACAACAGGGAAATTTCACCTCTGCAATCTAAGCCATCCGTGCAGTGAAACACCACATACACACTAGTGAACACACACACTAGGGGTCAGTGAGCACACTTGCCCAGAGCGGTGGACAGCCCTATCCATGGCACCTGGGGAGTTGGGGATTAGGTGTCTTGCTCAAGGGCAGTTGAGTCATGCCAGCTCAGGGGGGACAAACTGGCAGCTTTCTGATCACAGGGCTGGTTCCCTAACCTCCAGCCCATGACTGCCCCAACTGTGTTGGATGAGTAAAAGAGGCTGCCTCTTCAGATGAGCTAAGGAGCCAACAGAGCTAACAAGTGACATGTTAGAGGCCGATAAGGACCTATTGTCTTCTACACAAGGTCTTTTCTCCACAGTGGATGATGCACCAACATGTTTTTGTCAGAGAAACAGATTTTCTTTGTTTCTGAATCTAGCTAGCACCAGCCAGAGTAGTATTTTTGCCTCAGTCATGTCCTTAACAGTGTATTCTCTGCAGAGCACTCACCTTAACTCTGGCACCTTAAACGGTTAACCGAATCCTCGGGTCCCCGTGCACCTCCGTTGTGCACACACTTTTCTGTCTGTAATAACACTCTGAAGTAGCAGTTGGATGACAATCACAAACTTTTTTTGCAACCCCAGTCATAGAAAATCCTGCAGAATTCCCTCATTTGTAATAATTTACACAGATTGGTTTTCAGAAAATGAGCCAAGTTTTGCTTCACATGTAGGGTTTATACTGCCTTGCCCATTTCTGTAATGGAAAACCAGCACTCAGAGCCCAGAAGGGTGTGTGTGTGTGTGTGTGTGTGTGTTTGATCCCTGTTCTTGCTGTTTATTGGCTCCCAGAATGATTTGTCATAAGAATATGGATGCCATTCTCTGCAGAATCATTGCAGTGAATAAACACAGCAGTGGCCTGAAGGCTTTGCCTCCTACAGTGCAACACACACACACACACATGCACACACAAGCTGCTCTTCTGCCGCTCATTATAGTGAATCTGCTCACATTATTCTCTCATGAATGAATATAAAACCAAAGCAGTTTTAACTTTTGTTAAAGTGGCAGTTTCTGTCTGAAGTTTGTTTCTTTAGTGTTGCACTGAGACTATGAGGCTAATGTAGATAATAAGGATGCACCAAAATTTTGTCTACTCAAGCATTTATGATGAAACACAGTTTTGGTTTTCAGCCCAAAGACAAAAAAAGCAGAAAAAAAAAAAGATTAAAGCCCAGTCCCATTTCTTATTTTTACCCCTATCTCTAATTTTCGAGTGTCTCCTTGCCCCTTGGAACTGAATCATGAGCGGTACTGGTTGAAATGGTGACCTACGAAATGAGACCCTCAAATAAAAGAGCATCACTTCATTAACAGCTACTAGCGCTGCTCTGTAGGCGACCCAGCCCGTCTGCAGGGACAGCAGAGGAGGGGAAAGTTCAGCTCCTCACTGCTGGGCTTTAGTTACTATTTGGGAATCAGAGGGTGGGGGGGGGGGTTACAGGTGTTCTGATAAGATGCCACACCCACTCAGTGAGCCGTGATCTGCCCTGAATGTAGTGGAGCATGTTGTATCGAGTTCAGTATTTCACTGGCATCCGGCACTATGAGCAATGCTTGTCATGTTCCTGTTAAAGTATTAACATAACATGTACGTGGGGTTCTGTGTGGCTCTATGCCAGCTCTTTCCTTGTTTCCAGCTGCTAGGGCTAACTGGCCTAGCTCTGCCATCTAGGGCTAACGAGGCTTGCCGTACTGGTAGTGGAACTCACTTACTTAAACTGCATTCTGTAAACTGGTGCTCTGAAATACAAAGCTGATTTCAGTGATTTGACATGGAGGGTTTCTGGGTACAAGCAACAAAAACCTGACATAGCGGCCTTCGTACCTTCCACAAGGTAACCATGACATGACAACTTTACTCCCTTAAAGTAGTGATTGTACTGTTAATCTCCCGTCAGTAACTCGTAGCTGGCAGCAATCAGCGACATTGTCCACTCTTCACTGTTTGTGCCACGTTAATGTTATTTCCTTCGACCCTCAGCTCTGCTGATCTAATGATTTCCTTCCCCAGTAAACCAGATCCAACTTATTGAAGGTTCTGTTATAAAAGTTGATGAGATAAAATAGTTGTAACCTTTCCGAGCTGTGGGTTGCCAGATGAAGGGTTAGAAAAACGCTGATTTAAACCACTGCAAAGCTCACCTAGTTAGCCATTTAGCAGACACTGCTAGGCCAGTTAGTGCTTGCGGCACTGATAGGTGGCACTGACAGCTCCATTGACCTAATACCTGTCACTGTCCAAAACATATATCACTTCCCAGGTGGTTGTTATTTCCCTTTTTTTTGTGATATATGGTGTCTAATGATCACCCACACAGTAAATAACATGCTGAGACCCATTTTTTGTTCTGCAGTGTGAATTTCATGGCTGGTAAACGGGTGTTGAGAGGAGAATATCCGCCTATTAGCTGTGTTACAGGTGTTTTACAACCAGTGATAAAGACTCAGACCCGCTCATCAAGCACAGAACCATCTGGACACGTATGCTCATAAAATACACACACGCTTTAAGGAATAATTTCATGGTCAAAATGCAGCTTACTTCCAACTGGACTTCACGAGTCATCTGTATAAGCAGTTAAGACCAGGCCTGACTGTCAGAGCATTTATATGATTGTGTGTGTGTGTGTTTGTGGGTGTGTGTTTAGCACTTTGTGGGGACTAGACATCTCCAGGATGATGATCAAACCTGAACATTTTCTGGGGTAGAGGTTCTGACTTCTTTACAGCCACATATTTGGTTTTTAACCCAAAGCTCACACTATAAATGCATGAAACACAATAGAACATGTCCAATGCTTTCTGTTAGCCAAAGTGCAACTTGAATAGTAGACATGAGTCAGAATTTCTGAATATTCAATATTCATGAAAATTTAAATGCAAATTAGCTTGCCTCTAATGTAATGCATTCTCACACTGAACAAACTATGAGATGTCTAAAGTCTGTGCTCCAACAGAAGGTGATGCAGAACATGCATCGTGATATTTTCATCACAGTCTTTTGTCTATTTATTATATAGAAAAACCGCTGCTAGCTAAAAAACTACTGCACACTGGAGGAGAAGCACCATCTGTGAATATGTAAACATACACAGACACACAAACATATAGAAGCTGTATATAGTATATGGAAATAGATGTAGAAGTTCCTCCCTTTAGACCTTCACTTGAGTAAAAGTATAAAAGTATTTGCCTTCAAATGTACTTAAGTATCAAAAGTAAAAGTACTGGGGCAGTCGTGAACTGGAGGTTAGGGAACTGGCCCGGTGACCGGAAGGTCACTGGTTCGATCCCCAGTGCTGACAGTCCATGACTGAGGTGTCCTTGAGCAACACACCTATCCCCCAATTGCTCCCCGGGCGCCGTGGATAGGGCTGCCCAATTCTCCAGGCAAGTGTGTTCACTAGTGTGTATGTGGTGTTTGACTTCACGGACGGGTTAAATGCGGAGGTGGATTTTCCCCATTTGTGGGATTAAAAAAGTATCACTTAACTAGAAGTTTAATTATGACTTTAATGTCCTGTTATCATTTTTGTAACAGGACTCACTTTATGAACTCATTTTAGATTAAAATACTCCAGTGCAGGGGTGTTTAATTAAAATTCAGCAAGGTCCAGTTAGAGAAAGAGCCCTGATTGGTGCTCTGGCTTTGCGCTTCTTTCGTTTTGACATGTTACGTTTTTATACACACAGAAACCAAAAGGAACGACAGATTTCTCAGAATGTAGGAGGAAAAAGTCGGATATTAGACTCTGAAATGTAGTGGAGTGAAAGGAAAAAGTCGCCCAGAATGGAGAAACGTCAGGAAAGTACAGATACATGAAAAACTAAATTAAATGACATTTTACTAAATTATATTTACTTAGTTACTGTCCACCACTGAATGTCTGTATCACAAAAATGCTGATAATCAACAATCCCAAGCTCATTTGACACACTCCTCATATAGACTTAATGTATTAAAACAATCATCACTTTAAGTTCTTCAGGTTTAATATGAGCTTATTAATGTTCAAAGTCCACAAAGTCACTGTGTTCCAGCTAAAAGGCATGAGGTGCAATCTGAAGGGGTTAGTGATCGTAGCTGAGGTGAAAACAGTTGCTTAACATTTGTTTGTTTATCTTAAAGACTGTGGGGGGGGTTACAGAAAGTTCTCAAATAATGCATTGCAAAATCAAAAATCAAGTTTGCCTGAAATTCCCATCCATCCATTTTCCAAGCCGCTTCTCCGTCAGGGTCGTGGGGGGGTGCTGGAGCCCATCCCAGCAGTCATCAGACAGACATGCCGAGATGCGACTGGAAACCTGTGTGTCAGAAGGTGAAAGACAAAAAGGCAGAGTTGGAAAATACAGAAAACAGGATTGAAACATGAGTAGAACAATACAAGAACTGCCGCTTGGTAGCTCTTATAGAAAGACGCAATACCTCACAAAGTACTAAGCTAAAAGCCTGGGCTTATATACACCACTGATCAGACACCACTGATCAGACACAGGTGATAATCGTCAATTCTCTGGCACAGAAGAACGAAGATTGGTAGGCACTGGTGTTGGGAATGTCAGGTGATCTTCCAGGGAGTCCTGGAAGATGGAGTCCAGAGAGGAGAGTGGTGTGCCAGTCACATGATCTCCCAGAGGAGCAGGGTCAGTGGGATGCTTGACAGTTAAAGTGTTTTTTATTGTATTTAAGTGCTGTTTTTGATATGTGGCAGTTATACACATTTTTATGTGAAGAAATTTGCAGCTGTCTGTTTTATCTCGGCCATCTCTGTAGACAGGTGTGGATGGTTTACACAACATGTGGTTCTTACCGCTCCACCCTTCACTCTGCGTTGCTCCCTAGCAGCCTAACACAGAGTCATGACATTTCACACAAAGAGAACCATCGATGTTATTGATAACCTTTTCGTTTCCATTTTGCTGGTGGAATAGCCACTAGGAGGCCTGGAGAAAGAGGGGACCAGCCAGGCTAGACATTTGAAATTCTTACATGTTTTCATTGGTGTTTCCTTCAGGATCAATAAAGTGTCTGTCTGTCTGTCTGTCTGTCTGTCTGTCTGTCTATCTGTCTATCTATCTATCATTAATAGAATAAGGTGTTATTTTGAAAAATGGCTGTTTAGCTCAGTAAGTCATGCATGATTATGCTTTGAAATACAGCGTGAGTGCACTCACCTGCAACCTTGATCAACACAGACCAAAATCTATATAATAAAGTGGCTGATTGCTTATTGCATTTGGTTAAAAAAATCTTCCAATTATTGGCCGGTTTTGATCATGCACTCTTTTTGTGGGAATATTCATCTGGTTTCTTTTGCAGCTTTAATGAGAAAAAGTGAAGGAGGAGGCTTTGGGCTCCTGAGGTTAAGCAGGGTTGGGTTAGATGAAGGCATAGCATTATAAAACTACACCACAGTGATAGTTTTACAGGACTGTGAGTGTGAATCACGCAGTACTGAGGGGTGTGAATAGCTGGTGAGCACCATGTTATTTGACTGAGGAGTGTGTGTAATGGTGTGTGTATACACTGTTATCTGTTGTCTGACAGGCTCTGCTTGTTTGTTTGAGCCTCCAAACTGCAACCAGTCATCGCAGGTAATGCAGTGTTTGTGGTTCTGAACTTCTCTGTGTGAGTGTGTATAAATAAATAGTGTCTGAGTCCTATTTGGAGTATGAGAGAGAGAGAGAGAGAGAGAGAGAGAGAAAAGGGGGGTAGATAAAGAGAGAAAAGAGAGAAGGGGTGAGAGTGAGAAAGGGAAGATAAAGAGGAGGGAAGGAGATCGAGAGAGGGAGACAGAAAAAGGGCAGAGAGAGAGAGAGAGAGAGAGAGGGAGAGTTTGCTTGAGGGTCACTTCATTCATTCACAGTGAGCCAGGATGTTTCGCTCCTTCCATTCTTGAGTTCATTTTGGGTGAGAAGGAGAGAGAGAGAGAAGGGAGAGAGAGACATTGTGAGTCAGTTGAACTTGGCTCAGGCCTTTAGCTGTAACACTGCGCTGCTTGTGGCTGAGGAACTGCCTGTCTGCAGTTGATGCACCACTTATGTTGGTTTTGCTGAAGGTTGTAAGGGAGCGCTGGGTGTTGGGGGGGGCAGTGGTTAGTTATATTTGTCTGTATGTGTCTGTATTTGTCCTGCTGTCTTAAATAAGGAAGTGCCTCCTAGAAATGACCTCAAACCTGAAGAGAGAAGTGGGCAAAATCTGTCTTTGAATAAGCACAGACATTATAAAGGAGGAGGAAACGGTTCACTTGTTGGAAAATGAATAGGAAAGCTTGTAACACTTAGCATACTTTCTGTTTACGGGAAGAGTCGTAGCCTTCAATAGAAAAGGCCAGTTGACTTACTGATTAAGTCGCTAGGGGGGAACGCCTCTTCTCATTGCGGAGCCTCACATGCGCAGTAGTCAGAAGCAGCCAAAAATACATGATTTTGTATTTGTTATTTGAGCCAAACAGTATAAAGTATGTATGCATTGATTTTTGTTGATTTTTTTAATGGTAACATGCCTTTCATTTTCAAGTTAATATGTCTCTCCCCATTGAGTGGGAAATGACTCTGGTCTAGTATGACAAAAATACCTGCCTGCTGTGCCAAGCGTGGACAGACTTTCCTCTAAAGACTTTGGTGATGATATAATAAAAGTGATGCAGGCTGAAAATGCTGATGCAAACTAGCTGCCCTCAGGCCTGAGATAATGACAGAAGACTCTTTAACTCCATCATCATACCAGCCATGAATTCAGTGTGTTCTAGTGTTCTCACCGTGCACTTCCAGTGTTTCTTTGTTACTTCCAGTACTTCCATTGTGCTGTAGTGGTACACAGAAGCTGGTGGACACTGTGATAAAGTTTTGGTTGCACTCTACTGGTCTCTACTGGTCTGTGATAGATGTCCAGAAGTGTCCAGAAACTCTTCCTAATGACTAAACTCAGTGGTGATGATAGGAACCAGACGCCTTTCATATGTGGTACTGAAATCCAATGCGTATCCGATATGCGTAGATCCGTATGCGACTGAACAGCCAGATCAGAATTCATGGGACTTCTTTATCAACCTAACTCTGCCGAGGTCTGCAGAGACCTCAAACATTTAGGCTGATGTTTCTGTACCAAAATATAAAGCATTTATCACATCCACCCCGTGTTCAAAGAGATTTAGAAAGAAAGACGTAGGAGAACGATCAAAGAAGAGTTAAAAGTCTGAAAGCAAAGCTTAAAGAATCCGAGGACACAAACCAAAGAAGTGACCGCACCTTTTGTACGCTGAGCCCAGCTGTCAGTCAGTGAAGCTTCACCATGGCTCCTGTGATGCTGGTGAAGATGAAGCTGATCCTCTGGGAGCGACCGGGGTTTGTTGGCAGTTGTGATTGTTTACCTCTGGATGAGCCGCGTGAAGCAGCGTGACACTCTGTTTGCACATGTGGGTCAGTTTAGGAGCTGATCTGTTTAGACTGATGTTGCATACAGATCACATTTAAAAGCTGTTGTGAACAGCCAAACAAAAAAAATCAGATTTGGTGAGAAAATCAAATTTAGGACACTTTTACCTGCTGTGTGAATGTAGCCTAAACGTTCCCTCACAGAAAGTTATGAGACAGAACATGTCATGAGCGTGCTGTCTGATGCCTGAGGCATAATTTATTATAGTCTTGAAATGAGATTTTGGACTAAAAGATCATTTTGACATCGATTCATGAGGCAGAAAAGCCCTGCCCAATAGAATCGAATGCTCAGTACATGAGCCTGTGGTCACCATGCCCAATGCTAGTCTTGAGTTAGAGGGATATAAAGCCCCCCAGTGCCCATGGGAGTAGTGTGACTGTTCTCTTGATTGATGGAGCTTCACCTTTAGATGAGCTTGTGATCCAGAACTGACCTTCCAACAGCAGTACCTGACCTCACTAATGCTCAGTCAGGTCCTCACAGCAATGTTCCAACAGCTAGCATAAAGCCTCCCCAGAAGAGTAGAGGTTGTTACTGCAGCAGATTGGGGAAAACTCAGGCCTGGAGTTTATTTCCAAAGCATTGAATCCATTCAGTGGACTTTACATTAGTACGAAACTAAAGATTATGAAATCTTTGTAGGGATTCCAGGCCTGGGATGTTGTTTATTTGTCCATTTATTTATTTGTTTGTTTGTTTTACATTCCATGCTTTTGCACTGTGGAAATTTCCACAGTGGACCACTCCCTCGCTGAGGACACCGTCCCACTGTGAGTGCTAGAGAGACCAAATGAGCTGTGAAGGGATGCTGGAAAAACACACACTGTGATGCGTCTCCTGTTTTAATTTAAGCTTGAAATGGTGGAGCTCGCTGTAGCGGCATGTACACGACCTGCGTTTGGGTTTGGGTGTGAGGAGCGTCTTGCAGTTTTCAGAAGATAATTAAGGCAAAAATACACACAAGCACATTTGCTCTTTCAGGGAACTGCATGACAATTAGCTTAACTAAACAGAGACACATTAAACAGGGGCGTTAAATCTCAACAAACCGGGGCCCAGCTGTGTTTTTATTTTATTTTTACTTAACATTTTGGCGTGACCCCAACTGACCATTGTTTATTCAAAATGTGCCAAAACTACAAAACACACACAACTTTGCAGTGCATGCTGGGAACTGTAGTGTAGCTCATAGTAAAATAGGCTCATATTAATAGAATTTTTTTTTTAATTTGTGGGCCGAATAGGATTGTGCCACGGGCTTGACTTGGGCCTTGTGCTTGACACATGGCTCATAAAGCATGTAACATAAAGTAAGTCAGCAAGTAGTTAAAGCTGTATTTAACTTTTTAATACTTTTTTGTTCAAGTTTAAAGATGTACCATTACTTTGGAGAGTCAGGGGAAATAAAACCAAGCTGAAATATGTGCATGTCATACTGTATGTCTTTACACATTAATGTCACATGCACAGGGTCAAAAAGAAGGTCTGGATATGATAACGGACAGGGGGAGATAATTCACTCACGTCTTCAGAAGCATGTCCTTCACCAAGTTTTGATCGAGTTCCCTTTGAATTCTCTTTTAACACGCTCACAGCGTCATGATTCATTAGATTCATATTCTCGAGGAAGGGGTCCGAAGCACAACCCACAATCCAAATTGTTCTACTGAATGTTGCATGCAGTTGCACATTTCCTCCAGAGAGATCTCCAGATCCCCAAAACTGACACAGTGCAGCTTATGATGAGTGAACTTGGTGCTAAAAGCAAAAGCATGCACACAGAGAGGACCCTGATTACCCGGCCGGGGAATCGAACCCAGGCCCTCCTCACTGTGAGGCGACAGCGCTACCCACCATGCTGCCCAGTGAGAGAAGCCAATAGCCATAAACTGGAAATTAACTATAAACTGACTTCTTTTGTTTTTTTTGTACAAAAATGAGAAATCCTAACTGTACAGTACGTTGTGTTCCATTTTTATGTATATATTATTTGTTTTGTAGTTGTTGTTTCTGTTGTTTGTTCTCCATAAACATCAAGTATAAACAGTGATATCATCTCTTGAGGCACTCTTGACGGAATACTAAAGTTAATGTGTGCAAGAATAACAAAAAATTGCGAGGAATTGCAAAAACACCATCTCTTCTGTGTAAAATAATTATTTGCTGCTTACATCAGAACTTCAGGCAAAGTTTGGGCACTGAATAAGGACCCAGTGTCGCTGATGTGAAGCACTGCTCTCATGAAGCATCAAAAGCTTTGTGACTGGTGATGGTGCCCCCTTGTGGAGACTTTGTAGCCTGTGAAACATGAGTGAGCTCCATGAGGTACATCAGTCCAACAGTCAGGATCCCCTGAACAGTTTTTTTTCTATTCACATTTGCAATCAGGCTTCAGACGTGAATAAATATATATATTTTTATCATTATAAAGGCCTTTGTGATTATTACATAGGCCTATGAACAAATATTATTTCTTATTATTAATTCCTTAAAAATCTGATTAGAAGGTGTACAAGGGGGGATATATACAAAGCAAAATATTAATAATATAAAATGTTTGAAGGTCCCCCATGGACCCTCACAGAGCAGGTGCTATATCACTGATGTGGTGATGGTGTGTTAGTGTGTGTTGTGCTGGTCTGAGTGGATCACACACAGCAGAGCTGCTGGAGTTTTTAAACACCTCAGTGTCTCTGCTGGACTGAGAACAGTCCACCAACCAAAAATATCCAGCCAACAGCGTCCTGTGGGCAGCGTCCTGCGACCACTGATGAAGGACTAGAGGATGACCAACACAAACTGTGCAGCAGCAGATGAGCTGCCGTCTCTGACTTTACATCTCCAAGGTGGACCGACGAGGTAGGAGTGTCTAACAGAGTGGACAGTGAGTGGACACAGTGTTTAAAAACTCCAGCAGCACTGCTCTGTCTGATCCACTTGTACCAGTGCAACACATTAACACACACTACCATGTCAGTGTTACTGCAGTGCTGAGAATGATCCACCACCCAAATAGTACCTGCTCTGTGAGGGTCCATGGGGGTCCTGACCACTGAAGAACAGGGTAACAGAGTATCAGAGAAACAGATGGACTATAGTCTGTAACTGTAGAACTACTAAGTGGAGCTGATCAAATGGACAGAGGAGGTGCTCATAATGTTATGCCTGATTGCTGTATGTCTATATTCTGATCTGAACTTTACGTATTGAAAGCATTCATTTGGTTGTTTTCTGTTTTGCCTGCAGGGCGGCGACAGACCATAACATGGACAATACAACAGCCATGCTGAGAGAGTGGCTGAAAGCAGCTCAGAGCAGATACCACTATGTGGAGTGGAGGCCTATGGAGGAGCCTCGGTAAAGATGTTTTTCTTTAGTGTTCATTACAGTTAAAGAACCGGTCGCAGCACATCTTTTTCACATCACATGCCTTCCTCAGACGCTCCGACCACCTGACAGTCTGTAAGAATACAACCAGAACCACACTGAATGAATGAAAGCTGTGGATGTTATTATAGAATGGCATCCTGGCACTGTCTCTACATTCTAGATCGGATCAGTGGTAGCAGTCTAAAGGAGTTCCCATGTTCTAGAACAGTGAATTGAATTCAGAACCATTAGCCACAGAGGATTTAGACCTCCGCATTTGACCCATCAGTGCAGTGAAGCACCCACATACATACACGCTAGTGAACACACACACTAGGGGGCAGTGAGCGAACTTGCCCGGACAGGTGGACCGCCCTATCCACGGTGCCCGGGGAGCAGTTAGGGGTTCGATGCCTTGCTTAAGGGCATTTCAGTCAGCCTTCCGGTTACAAGGCTGGTTCCCTAACCTTCAGCCCACGACTGCCCCATCACATTAGTTACAGGGGTTACATTATAGAACAATGGTCCACCCATCCCTCCATCCATCCATCCCCACATCCATCCATTTTCTAAGCCGCTTCTCCATCAGGGTCGCGGGGGAGTGCTGGAGCCTATCCCAGCAGTCTTCGGGTGGAAGGCAGGATACACCCTGGACAGGTCGCCAGTCCATCGCAGAGAACAATGGTCACATTCTTAAATAACAGTTGCGTCCTGAAGCAGGAGCCATGTTCTAGAACAGTGGTACGTTCTGTCTATGCAGAATTCTTTATCAGCTCGATAGAAGAACCGTGGTCATATGTTGGATCGGAGGTCACATGCTAGAGGAGTGATCAGCACTGACATTTTTGGGTCATATTACTGTTCTGGAACGGTGGCCATATTCTAGTGGTCATATTCTAGAACAGACATTACAGCGTAGAACCGTCGCATTCTGAAGCGGAAGTTCTAGATAATCGGTTACTTTGCAGATGCTATTAATTCTTTACCATGCGCAGTATGGTGATCATGTTCTAGAACAGTGGTCCCATTCTGTATATGTTGAATTCCTTATCAGCTCGATGGCAGCGGTCATGTGGAACTATGGTCATATTCTCGATCAATGGTCGCATTCGAGAAGACTGAGCACATTGCAGAATAAAGTTATGTTCTAGAGCAATGGTGACATTTTTGGGCCATAGTGCTGTTCTAGAACAGTGGTCATATTCTAGAAGCGTGATCACAGCGTAGAACAGTGGCATTCAGAAGCAGAAGATCTTTTTTGCAGAGATTCACCTTCATGTGATGTAAATCTTTTAAGGCCACTGTTGACTAACTGGACAAACACCAACAAAAATGTCTGGTTTGTGCGCCGTACTGTATTCGATTGTTAAAAGAATCTAGAACGTTCTAATTCCATTGACTCTGGTTTTTTTCTGGACATTGCAGTGTGTGTGTTTATTTGTGTTTGTCCGGTCAGTGGACTCTGGCTTTAAATTAAAATGTTTTAAAACTAATATTCCTGCAAAACACAAATGCCAGTATGTATGTTTGAAGAAGTATGTACTTGTTCAGTAGGTGACCCTCACTGCCACAAAACACACACACACACACACACACACACACACACACACACACACACACACACACACACACACACACACACACACATTCCACACATGCCTGAAAGATTATAACTGTTGCTTTGAGTCTTCTCTAAGCCTGCTGTCCCACGGCAGGTCATACACAGATGAATGGGGGCCGAAGCACTGGCCTCCGTCCAGGTTCAACCACCTGATGAAGCTCAGACAGGCAGCTTTGAAGGCAGCACGCGAGCGCTGGGCTGACTACATACTGGTGAGCATCTTGAGTGCAAACTACAAACTCATATGGAAAAGAAATACATGGATATTTTAGTTTTATATATAATTGAGTACATTGCTATATTATGTATTTATTTAAAAAAGTATGGGGAAATATTACACTTGGAAATGTATGTAAATGTATTTATCAAATACATTTGAAAATGTATGAAAATAGCCAAAATCTGTCTAATTCACGGTTTGGATTCCTTTTCAAATGAATTTGTATTTCAGTATCTTCATTTTCAATCATTTTGAGTAAGTGATTGAGTGGGCAGCCCTGTCCACGGCGCCCGGGGAGCAGTTGGGGGTTAGGTGTCTTGCTCAAGGACACCTCAGTCATGTACTCTTGGCTCTGGGGATCGAACTGGCGACCTTCCAGTCTCAAGGCCAGTTCCCTGACCTCTAGCCCACGACTGAAATTTTACAATATGACTCACAATACGAAAGCAAGTGTTGTGAGTACTGATACACTGTAAAAATGCTGCTATGATTTGACATACACTCTGTGTGCACTGCAAAAAATGTCTCTTTTCGAGTGAAATGATCTTAAATCTAGTCGATATTTCTATTATCCACTTATTATGAGATTATCCAGCTTGTTTCCAGTTATTTTTTACTTGTTTTATGTCATTTTAGTAAGTAAAATTATCGCACTATACTGGCAGATAATTTTGCTGGTTTCAAGCACATTTCTTACAACAAGCGCAATGATCTGCCAATATAGTGAAATATTTTTACTTGATAAAAATACTTAAAACAGGTAAAAAATATCAATGAAATAAGTTAACTAGTCTTGAATTAAGCCTAAAACTCACCAACAGGAGACATTTTAAATTTCTTGACTATATTTTAGATAATTTTATTTACCACTGTCTCACCACAGAAGTGTGTAGTTAATGCAAAACACAGAAGTCAGTACTATTTAGTTATTTCTGTGACTTTTGGTAAAGCTACATACATACGATTGAAACAATATAATAATAAACACAAATATATGCATTAAAGAAATATATTTAATAAATACATGTTTGGGTTTTTCATTTATTGCAAAAATATGTTTGATAACTATATTTGGAACATATTTTTTCCATATGGGTAGGCATGATATGTTCATGGACATAGTTTAAGCCTTGTGTGGTGTCTGTGGGTGAACATATAAAATAACCAATTTTCAGTGTCTTCAGTCTGAGGGTACATGTGTACATGTGGTGTTGGGCTGAACCTGCGGGGAGTAAAAGTGTGGAGGTGCTGTGTCCTTCACTCTGTGAACTGTGTTCTCCTCCTACATGACCTGCTGTTAGTGTGTGTGTGTGTGTGTGTGTGTGTGTGTGTGTGTGTGTGTGTGTGTGTGTGTGTGTGTGTGTGTGAGGGTGGACAACGTGGACAGACTGCTGACTGGCTACAGCTGCTAAAGTAGAACTGTGTACTACAAGTACTTGGTCAAGAAATACCATTGCAGTGGTGATTCTATAACTTTTATTGCCTGGACAACTAGTTATGATGTTTGGATCTGACGTCTCATTGTCTCTCATCTTTTATATTGTAATATTCTATCCCTGTGTGTCTAAGTGGTAAATTAGCCTAGCGTAGGACTTGCAGGATGATCTTTGTTTTAAATCTCTGTTTTTAATCAATTCCAACATCCCCCCACACCCCCGTCTCAGTTTGCAGACAGTGATAACCTCTTAACTAACCCACGGGTGTTGGATCTGATGATGGCGGAGAACCTGACCCTCGTGGCTCCCATGCTAGAATCACGTTCTCTCTACTCCAACTTCTGGTGTGGAATCACTCCTCAGGTAGAGACACAGCCACAACCCAAATTTTCATAATATTGCAGTGGTTTTTTCTTTGATTTCAAAACAATAAGCTCAAATGCATTATTAATAATATTAATACATAAAAATTATTAATTTATGCCTTAAAGATGCTTTAAAACACAATATTTGTAGCAAATTAAGTTAAAATAGCTGGATTGTTTTTGACACTGTTTGAAGCAGTGTTTCTCAAAACAACCCTTCAGGGCCTGGCAGATGGTCCCAGTATTTCTCTACCCTAGCTCCCAATACCTCTGCACAGAAGACTCCAAGCCCTCTTAAAAAGCTGGGACTCTGTTCAAAACATGAATAAAAATAGAATGCAATGATGTGCAAATCATTTAAACCCTACATTTAATTGAAAATAGCAAGACAACATATCATATATTGAAAATTAGAAATCTTATTGTTTTTTGAAAAATATATGCCCATATTGAATTTGATGCCAGCAACACATTTCACAAAAGTTGGGACGGTGCATGTTTACCACTGTGGTACATCACTTCTTTTGTTTAACAACACTCTGTAAGTGATTGGGAACTGAGGAGACACTGCTGTAGTTTGAAAGAGAAATGTTTTCCCATTCTTGTTTGATGCAGGATTTCAGCTGTTCCACAGTTCGTTCAGCTGCTCTAATGCATGCAGAATGTGTTTTGACATTGTCTTGCTGAAATAATCAAGGCCTTCCCCTGAAAAAGACGTTATCTGGATGGCAGCATATGCTGCTCCAAAACCTGTATATAACATTCAGCATTAATGGTGCCTTCCAAATGTGCACATCACCCATGCCATGCACACTAATGCCCCCCCATACCATCACAGATGCTGTCTTTTTAACTGTGCACTGATAACAAGCCAGCTGGTCCCTGTCTTGTTTTAACCTACGACGAGGCATCTGTGATTTACAAAAAGCCTTTAAAATTTTGATTCGTTGGGCCACAAGACACTTTTCCATTTCACCTCAGTACATCTTATCTAAGCTCAGGCCCAGAGAAGACAGTGGCATTTCCAGATCCTTCTTTGCGTGGTACAGTTTTAACTTGTGTTTGTGGATGCAGTGATGATCTGTGTTCACAGGCAATTGTTTTCAGAAGTGCTCCTGAGCTCATGCAGTGATTTCCACCACAAAATCATGTCTTGTTTTAACACAGTGCTGCCTGAGGGCCCGAAGTGCACGGCCAGCCAATGTTCGTTTGTGGCCATGTCCCTTAAGTGGTGAACGTCTGAAGGATTCAGCCTCTCTGAGATGCTCTTTTAGGCTCAATCATGTTACTGACTTGTGAGATGTTTCACCAGGTGTTTTGTTTTAGTCAAGTCTTTTGTTGCCCCTGTCCCAACTTTTTGAAACGTGTCGCATCAGATTCAAAATTGGAATCATTTTTTGGAAAAACATTAAAATTTCTCAGTATCAACATTTTATTATGTGATCTTTACTGTTTTCGGTTAATACAGGGTTTAAATCATTTGCATGTCATTCCATTCTGTTATTATTTACATTTTGCACAGGGTCCCAACTTTTCTTGGAAGCAAGGTTGTTTATGTATTTGATCCTCCTCCGTTGTTAGTTAGTTATTAAATGAAGTTTCCTCTCTCTCTCTTTCTCTTTTAGGGCTACTATAAGCGTACTCCCGATTATCAGCCCATCCGCGAGTGGAAGCGTTTGGGTTGTTTTGCTGTTCCAATGGTTCATTCTACCTTCCTGCTGGATCTGAGACGCTCCTCCTCCATATCACTCGCCTTCTACCCCCCCCACCCGGACTACAGCTGGGCCTTCGACGACATCATGGTGTTCGCCTTCTCCGCCCGCCAAGCAGGTCAGACAGTTCTCATGTTTTACTATAGTCACAAACTACCGTTTGTGTGTGTGTGTGTGTGTGTGTGTGTGTGTGTGTCCTGTTACTCGACTGGAGGCCGTGTTCACACATCATTACTACAGTAGGACGCACACACACAGGTAGCTGTGAGGTAAATCAGGCCATGCAGAGACACCAGTCAAAACACTACTGCTTCATTAGAGTACCTATTTACTGAACCCACACAAACTGCAGCAGCAGTATTTTTCCTGCTCTAACACGCCTTACTCAGCTCCCCAGCTAATTATCAAATGAGCTTACTC
>NC_051238.1:5099121-5184121 GCF_015220715.1 Pygocentrus nattereri | reverse complement strand
AATGTGGCTACTTTGAAGAATCTAAAGTATAAAACATATCCGTTTGCTACACAATGACATGTGTGTTCCTTCATAGTTTTAACGCCTTTAATATTAATCTACAATGTAGAAAGTAATATAAATAAGTAAAAACCATTGAATGAGAAACTTTTGACTGATCCTGTACCTTCACTCTACATATTATCAGAAACCCTTACCTTGTAGCTCCTTCTTGCTGGATTGTAGTCCATCTGTTGATGGATAATTGTGTCAGGCGTAATCTAGCCCTTCATTAATGGTCAGTTTCTGAAGGCAGAGCTGCTCTCGGCTTGATCATTTTAATTGGTCGTCCACTCTCGACCTAGCAGTGACACTGACATGTAAAAGCTTCGTAACACCGCTGTGTCTGATACATTCATACCAGCACCGCACGCACCACACGTCACTGCTGTACTGAGAAAGACCTGCCACCCAAATAATATCTGCTTAGTGGTGGTCTTTTCCAGAGGGGGCAGATATATTAGATGGGCTGCAACTGCAATTAAGTGGTCTAAATTGGATAGTCTGCATTTGTACACTTATATGATGGACCTAAAACGTGGACAGAGCTTTTAAAGTGGACAGGGTTTTAAATAAACTGTAATAAAGTCTATAGAGGTGCTGTAGAAAATCAGATTATACATGCTTTTGCCCACAAAGCTCACCTTTTTACACAGTGGTTTAGACTCTCTTCAAAAAACAATTTGGCACTACAGCACATGGGTGTGTTTTAGGTGGTGGAGAGGCATCTACAGCGTGTGCTGGTTTTGGAGGATGATGTCAGATTCGAGCCCCGGTTCAAGAGAAGAATGCAGACCATCATGGAGGACGTGGAGAAAGCTCAGCTCGACTGGGACCTCATGTAAGATCTACAAGAGTTCTCATACCCGCACACAGTGGCCTCTTTTCCACTGCAGGGCCGATTGGTTCTGAGCACGGAGGGTAACTGTTCCGGTGGCTCTTCCACACAGATAGCTAACTGTACTCGGGTCACGGAACCGTTCAGTTGGATGACGTAACGATGTAGCTATTCGTATGTAGCTCTATGATTAGTGCTACATTTCAGTTTCAGGTTTATTTGTCATTTGCACCAGATGTCAGGACATTTATGCATTGAAATACTTGTGGTGAGTCTCAGATAATCACTCTACAGAAAGTAAATAAATAAAAGTAATATAAAAAACAAATTGAAATATATTAAATATACACAAAATATAGAGAAAATATACACAGAATACAGAGACAATATACATTTTAAAGTGGCTTAAGTGACTCAGTGTTGTTGTTCTTTAAAGTGACTTAGTGTTGAGATGTTATTGTCCATAGCAGAGATGATATGATATGATATGATATGATAATAATGCTGACAGAGTGACTGGGTGAAATGGTAGTTTGGGACGGACCCACAGCTTCACCGCTTGTTCAGAAGCCTGACAGCCTGTGGGTGAAACTGTTCATTAGCCGGGTTATTCTAGCCTGGATGCTGCGGAATCTCCCGCCTGATGGCAGGACGGTGAACAGGCAGAGTGCTGGGTGAAGCTGTCTGACCAGATTTTTTTGATCTTCCTGAGGCAGCGGGACTGGTAGATGTCCTATAAGGCTGGTAGTGTTGCCTATGATGGCTTCTGCCATCCTCATCACTCCTCTAAGGGCCTTGCGGTCACAGGCGGTGCAGCTGCTGTACCAGACAGTGATGCAGCCCGTGAGGAAGCTCACTATGGTGCATCTGTAGAAGTTGGTGAGGAGAGATGTTGACGGGCAGATCTCACAATAGTTTTGGGGTGGAGGGACCAGATGAGGTCATCAGTGAGGTGTACGCTGAGGAACTTCACTCTGCTGACTCTCTCCACAACGGCTCCAGTGATGAATAGGGGAGAGTGACCACCTCTCTGCAGCTTCCTGTTGTCCACGATCATCTCCTTTGTTCTGCTGATGTTGAGACAGAGATTGTTGTCATGGCGCCACTCTGACAGAGCGCTGACCTCGTCTCTGTAGGCTGTTTCATCTCCATCAGTGATGAGGCCCAGGATGGTGGTGTCATCAGCAAACTTGAAGATGATGTTAGACGTGTGTTTGGCTGTTCCCACCTGGGGTCTGCTCTTCAGGAAGTCCAGTATCCAGTTACACAGATGAAAGTTCAAACCCAAGTCTGTGAGCTTAGGAATGAGTTTGGCAGGGATGATAGTGTTGAATGCTGAGCTGTAATCTATGAACAGCATTTTTACATACGTGACCTTTCTGTTGTTATTCTGCCACAACATCTTGCTGCGTTATTTCAGACCCAAAAGCAATCAATTGAATTCAGTTCACTCACATGGACGCCAAAAGATCAAAGTAGTGCACAATTTTAAAACCACCATTCAGGAAACGTCAAAGCTTCAATCTAACACCAGTTCTAGTTGTTAAATGGTGCTGCTAACCAGAAGAGAGTAGCTGGTTAGCGTTAGCTTAGCTAGCATGGGCCCAGCTCTGCTCACAACAATACGGGTTCAGCTCTGACTAACAAAAGCTTTATGGACACAAATTTAGATCATAATAACTCAAAACTGAGGAAGCAAAGTCAAGCATCTGATGTTAGAGGGACAGAAACCTGTTTGCTGTTGTCTGGAGCTTCCTAGCTCAGCAAATGCCAGCTGGACCCTCTCTGATAGCTAACTTAGCTTAGCTAAAGAGATCCATACAACGCCAGCATGGGTTCAATTATACTAACTGCTCTGCTCTTACAAGTAGAGTTGATAGGAACGTACACCAGTATAACAGTGAGAGTAAAATCGACTGAACGTTGTTGGAGTGAGAGATCGCCAAAATCAAATTTGTTCTGTAGCTAGTCGTTTAGGATGTAGCCTGGTAGGCTAAGCTAACACAAGAGTGTACAAGTGAGTTCTTTATTTTTATTTATTTATTTATTTTTAAAACCTACATACAGGTAATCTCTGTAGGTTTACAGTTGGCTACAGCCTGTCCATCTGTTGCTGTGCAAATTATTTGCCCCACCATTACAAAGAGTCCACCATAGGACCAATGGGGCCAGATATTTGGACGGTGTTATGGGAGTGTCACTGTATGGATGAGAGTAAACCACTACCCAGATATATCCAGCCAAAAGAGGTGGTAGGCTACATGATAAAATGCTCAGTCAATGTACAAGGCAACATCTGCACAGGACCAGTGCTGCAATAATTAGCCAATAAAGTTTGTTAGTTGTAGAAGTTGATTATGGAAAAAAGACGATGCATTAACAGTCCATTTTTTTAATGATATGTATTGGAAGTGTTGAGGGCAGTTTGGTTTCGATTGTTTCATTTCGCCATGAGCAAATATAGACAGAGCTTTGAATGATGGCGCCGGGCAATAAGAGGAAACGTTAGAAAGGATAAATGGAACAGTCAGTCTATCAGTAATCTGATAGAGATTGATTGTAGAAGTAATTGTTCATTGCAGCCCGATACAGAGCACCACATACATGTAGAACTTAAGCTGCATAATGTCTGTTGTGTTGCGACACATGACATACTTTCTTGTCTCTTAATCTGTCTGTTTTTACTCTCTTTCTCTGTGTAGTTATGTGGGCCGTAAGCGGATGCAGGTGGCCCAGCCAGAGGTATCAGTGGAGGGTGTGGACAACCTGGTGGAAGCTGATTACTCCTACTGGACTCTGGGTTACGCTCTGTCCTTGCAGGGGGCGCGCAAGCTGCTATCCGCACAACCCTTTGGCAAGATGCTGCCTGTGGACGAGTTTCTACCCATCATGTTCAACAAACATCCCAAGTAAGGGAAGGAGAGATGGAGGGAATGAGTAGGAGCAAAGAGTGATGAGTGGATGGAGGAATGGATGGATGGATGGATGGATGAAATGGTTGATGAATGTTCTGGGGGATGGCATCTTTGAATGGATGTACAGTTGACAGAATGGTTGATTGAATGCTTGAGAAGATATTCGGATAGATGGAAGGATGGATGAATCAAATTGTTGACAATTGTGTGGATGGATGGCATCTTTGATAGCATCTTTGTATAGTTGGCACAATGGTTGAATGAATGCTTGAGAAGATATGTGGAGGAATTGATGGATGGATGAATGGGTGAATGAAAAGGTTTATGAATGTAAAGAGGGATGGCATTCTTTGAATGAGTGTTCAGTTGTTGAATGAATGCTTGAGTATATATATGGATGGATGGCTGGATTGTGGAAGGATGAAATGGTTGACAATTGTGTCAAGGGGTGGCATCTTTGAATGGATGTACAGTTGGTAGAGAGGTTGAATGGATGCTTGAGAAGGCGGGCTGGGCGGGGCGGGAGAGCACCTGTAATCCAAGCTAATGGGAAGCTGTGGCTGGCGGACTGTTTCTCGGGGGCAGTCGTGGGATGGAGGTCAGGGAGCCAGCCTTGTGACCGGAAGGTCACCGGTTCGCTCCCCTCAGCTGACAGTCCATGACTGAAGTGCCCTTGAGTAAGGCATCTAACCCCCAATTGCTCCCTGGGTGCCATGGATAGGCCTGCTCACTGCCCCCTAGTGTGTGTGTTCACTAGTGTGCATGTATGTGTGTGTTTGACTGCATGGATGGGTTAAACGTGGAGGTCTAATTCAGTGTTATTATTCAGAAGCGCAACACCAGTCGTATAACACTAACAAGAACATCCAAGTGATGAAGTTTTGATCCTGGCTGTTTTGATTAATTGGAGAAATTACACAGATCCTTTATCCTGTTCAAATCAGCCAGTGAAATCATGCACAGAAATCATCCTCTTGCCATTCATTGGTGGTCAGTCTCTGACCACAGAGCAGCTCTTATCTGTATATTTTTTTGTGCTGAGAATCAACCACCACCCTAGTAAATCTGCGTTGCATAACTGCAGTCCTGAGGTCAGAAACTGATCAATGATGTGGCGTAGAGTGGAACTGAAAGTTTGTGCAGTAACAGACAAGCTACAGTCTGTAATGGTACACCTGTATAGTGGAGCTATACATGTGAGGTTCATAAAGTGGACAGTGAGTGGACGTACAAGGTAGGTGTTTCTAATAAAGTGTATATACTCTATAATTATGCTTTCATACAGTGAATGCTACACAGGCACTCTAGGTCTGATCATACATGCTCATATTCACAAAGCTCACCTTCAGTGCACACACAGAGTAACACACCTCTCTTTGTCCTGCACTGCTGAGAGAGGGTCAGGCACACAGTGCTGGATTGTTTAGGGGGGATATATAAGCACGGTCCCCCTGCTGGGCCACACATCTACCTTTCTGCCCCTCTTTTGCTGCATGTTCTGTTTTACTCTCAGAGGAATGTAGCGCTAAAGCTCCAAAGTGAGAGGTGTGAGTGACAGTAAAGCAGAAGAGAAGCTGTCCTGACACAGCAGAATAAAAATAGACCGTGGAAACTGGATTCCTAGTAAAAGCATTATTAGTTGAAGGTACTCATACAGAAAATTACAAATCCACCACAATTTTACTGGTTCTACCTACCTTTGCTTACTTTCTTCCCATCTCTCTCTATTCCTCTCTCTCTTTCCACCTTCACTGCCCTGCCCACCTACAACACCCCTCTCCCCTGTTGTCCTTCTTTTGCTTCTCTCTCACTCTTTCTCTGTTTCTTTCTCTCTCTCTCTCTCTCTCTCTCTCTCTCTCTCTCTCTCTCTCTCTCTCTCTCTCTCTCTCTCTCTCTCTCTCAGACTCAGTGCAGAAGCCAGTTCGGTTTAGCTTAATGAGCTTTATTGGCAAGACTGCTTTACATGCAGTTTTGCCAAAGCAGTTGCAAAACAACAAATAAAGCCGTTTCCTCTCTTACTCCATGGAAATTCATCTTTACAGGCTCTTCTCATTTATGCATATCTGATTTTGACACAGCAGGTAAAAGTGGCCCAAATCTGGTATTTTTTCTTTACATGTGACACAGGTGTGTGTCTGTGTGTCAGTGTGAACAGAAAAAAACTGAATCTGACATTTTCAGTTCTAATTTGAGACACTCTGTGGTACTGAAATCCAATACATATCAGATACATATCCAGATCGGAATCCATGCAGCATTTACATCAATCCAACCCAACATTCGTCGTTATTTCGCTCTCCTGTGACCTCGAACACATTTGGGCTGATGCTTCTGTACCAAAGAATTAGAAGAGACTCATTGAAAACCATTCGTGTTTGAAGAGATTTTGAAAGAAATGCCCAAACGTAGCCGCAGGAGAACGAGGCTGCAGCATCAAAGACCAGTGAAAAGTCTGAAAGTTTAAAGAATCCGAGGACATGAACCAGAGAGGTGACCGCACCCTTTTTACGGCGATCTTGAACACGTTCTGGGTGATGAGCCCAGCTGTCAGTCAGTGCAGCTTCATGATGGCTCCTGTGATGCTGGTGAAGATGAAGCTGATCCTCCGGGGCTGGCGTTCGTTGGCAGTTGTGATCGTTTACCTCTGGATGAGCCGCATGACGCTCTGTTCTTTTGCTCGTGCGGGTCAGTTTAGGAGCTGATCTGTTTAGTCTGAAGTCATGTTACAGATCACGTATATGCTGTCAAATGTTTGGGGATACCTGGTTCTTCAAAATGTCTTTAAAGGGGACCTGAGACATTGTTTTGTGATAGTTTTGTTATGAGGTTTTGGACTAAAACGTATCTTTAGGTTAAACTATTACTCCAGGATTACTTCTGTATTTCCTCTCAAAACTGGCTAACATGCTTTTGTAGTTACTAGCCTGTAGCTACAGCTGTTCAACACAGCTGACACCAGCAGCAGCTTCTGTTTACAGTTTATTTTTACAGTTTTCTTACATATTTTGGAAGATTATGTGGAGAGTATGTGGAGAACTTTGAGGAGGTCTGTTTCTACAATGCCAAAACTGGTTGTGTCAACAGCAAATTACTTGCTACTCTGCTTACCAATCTGTAAGCTAAAGGCTACCAGTGATAAATGCACAGTGACTGATTTATTTCACTCACAAACGTTTCTTACCTTCAGTCGCTGTGGTGGAAAATAAAACAGAAGGGACAGCAGTTTTCTTTAGCAGCCGCATTTGAAGAAATCTGCTTTGTATTTTTTACTGGTTTTGATTAACGTTAGTCTTCGTTGGTGAAGTTGTCAGATTTTAGGACTTGTGTGTAGCTTCAAAACAGTAAACCACAGCTTCAGGATTTCTGGTACTTGTAATAGAAACGGAAAAAACGTTATTGCATCCTGGTGCAGCGCAGTTCACCACCACTCTGAACTTTTAACCGGCAAAGTGCAACTGGGATCTGTCGCAGCTCCTTTGATGAATAACGTTAAGCTCTGAGTTTTGCTAGCACAGTGCGACGTAACGCTGCCAACCCAAAGAAAATTTTGCAGTGTTTTACTATTATCAGCGTGACATATAAAGCCTAATAAGATGCACGTAAGTTCACCTGTCATGTTGAATAGCAGATAAAATGATAGAGTGATATTTGTAGTGTACACATAACCACGTCTGGTTCCTATTACTACATTCTCTTTGCAAGGAATTACAGAGTAAAGCTACATAGATATAATGTATAGTATAATATAGAAATAATGCAAAAGCCACAATTTTTTTTTTTTTTTTTTGGAAAATAAAACTATCTAGTCATTATTTAGACAAGTCTGCTCCTCATAGTAAAAAAAGACACGTTGATGAACATGAAGCCAAACGCTGAAGCTAAATTTTGTGCTAACTACATTTACAGGGAATTTTTCTTATAAAATTGAAAAGTCAAATATTCCTTCAAGACAGCAAGCTGTGCCGAAGGCCTTCATGAGAAGTGTATATAGCATCATATAACAGCCCGATGAAGGTTATTTTGGCATTTGAGTTTTTGGGCCAAACTGTGGAGGGAACTGCTTTGTGCCCTGCACTAATGAGTGGAATACCTGCATGCTCAGTGATACATTCCCATAGCAGTGGACACTCTCTCTCTCTCATGCTTTCTCTCTTCTTCTCTCTTCCTCTCTCTCTCTCTGTCTCTCTCGCTCTCTCTCTCGCTCTCTCTCTCGCTCTCTCCCTCTCTCTCTCTCTGTCTCTCTCGCTCTCTGTCTCTCTCTCTCTCTCTGTCTCTCTCGCTCTCTCTCTCTCTCTCTCTCTCTCTCTCTCTCTGTCTCTCGCTCTCTGTCTCTCTCTCGCTCTCTGTCTCTCTCTCTCTCTCTGTCTCTCTCGCTCTCTGTCTCTCTCGCTCTCTGTCTCTCTTGCTCTCTGTCTCTCATGCTCTCTCTGTGAGGAATGTGAAGGGGCATGGCACTTCCTATTTCCTGCTGTAGTAGCACAACAATCCCATTGATAGGGCTTGGGACTCGCTGGGCTGGGGCAAAGGAGCGATGGATTACTAAACAAATATACTGCAGCTTCTATGAAGAGAGAGAGAGAGAGAGAGAGAGCGCGCACGAGGGGGGGGGGGCTTTTAATGTCTATGGATTTGTGCATTTGCATGTGTACAAGAACTGTAAACACACACAGATTTCATTGGGAACAACAGCTCATGAGAGAGAGAGAGAGAGAGAGAGAGAGAGGGAGAGAGAGAGAGAGAGGGAGAGAGAGAGAGAAAGAAAAAGAAAGAGAGAGAGAGAGAGAGAGAGAGAGAGAGAGAGAAGAAGGCAGGGTGTTTTTTATGCCCCTAAACCCTTGCAGAATGCTGATTCAACACTTGTGGACCGTTTAACCTGTTAATGAAGGCAGGTTGAAGGTCAAATTCAAAGTCATGTTAATCGCTCACTGAATTTGCCCTTAGTTGCCTTTCCTGTCCGGGTGCCTCTCCATAGTGGAACCTTAAAGACAAATCCTAAAGACACAGTCACAAAAACAGGTCTGTAGATGTTCGACCACGCAGCGTTCTCACTGTGTAGTCAAGGTCATTCCTATATTAGAATATTTGGGTCTCACAGTTTCAATCTACGGGAAAAAATAATGCCGTTTTGGAAAACCGCTGTTATTATAGTGACTCCCTCTAGTAATATTTCAAACCTGATACATTTTGCTGTACATTCACTTTCCCTTAGATATCCTTGGATCCTCTGAATTACAAGGTTAAACAGGAATTCCACAGATTTTCCATTGTTTCCGCATTGCTGTGATGCAGACAAAGTCGTTCCGATTGTTCTGGTGTAACTGGTGAATTAGAGAGAAAAGGTAATGCTGATCCCTTTATATTCATCCGGCAAGCTTTAGATATGAAAGAGGAATTCCACCAACTTTTCAACATTTCTGCATAATTTAACCACTGAGATGTAAATAAAGTGATTCAGAGATGTTTGGTGTGAAATGGGTTACTGTAGAGAGACGTACTGACTCAGGTTTCTTTAGTGGTGGTGATAGGAACCAGGGGTCACCATGACCAGTGAAGATAAACATGTCTTCTTAGCTTTAAATCTGTAATGTTGACAGTGGTGGAACTGTGATGAATCTTTTCACACTGTAAGGTACCTCTCCTCCATGAATGAATTGACAATATACCAAAATCAAACAATATCAAAAGTTTATCATATGTAAATGTCTGTAATGACTATTGCTGTGTGCAAGCTAACACTGCTGTGAATTGAACTGGCATTATAAGACTGGCAACCTCAACAAAATACCGTTCTAGGAGGTCAGAACCTGCATGCGGCTCATTTACTGCCCTCTCGTGGCTCCACAGCTGAATTAGATCAGTAGGTAATAATAAAATAATCCTCCTCTACAGTAAAATGAAGCTCTGCTGATCCTTCAACACAGTTTAACAGTAAATGGTCTTAAACACTGGAGTTAATGTAGAACTGCTGATTCACCCTTTAACCCAGAAGATCAGCGCAGACTGCTGGTCACCATAGCAACGCAGACAATCTCACCCAGCTAGTAGCTAATGAAACAACAAAGAGAAAGATTTAAGACCAACATTGATAATTTGGAGACAAATGGACTTATTTGTGTTTATAATCACTCCAGCTTTTTTCCTGATATGTTTAATCTGCAACGAGACTGAAATGTCGCGAGGCTGAAGTCAGTTTCTCAATCGCCAGACTTCAGCCTCGTAAAAAGTCGAATGTTGACAGACATTTTACAAGAAGCTCTTCTTAATATGAGGAAAGTTTCCTGCTGGAGATGTGAGAAAAGCGGCTGTAGCTGAGCTGAAGCTTAAAGCAGAGCAAAGCAAGTCTGCGTTTTCATTTATATTACAGTTTTTAGCCTATACTAGCACACGAGCACATTCTGAGACATATTTACAGCCGAGATGATGAAATGTTACTTTAATTAAAAGGACATAAGTGTCTCACAAGGTGGTTTGATTTTTGTTGAGAGGGCAGAATGGCTCGTCTTAACTGTTGGATTGCCTACCTTTGCTCTAGGAGAAGAAAGGATGGAAAGTGGTCATTTAATGACTTTTTGAGTTGACAGAGTCACAATCTCACTCTCTCTCTCTCTTTCTCTCTCTCTCTCTCTCTCACTCTCTCTCTCTCACTCTCTTTCTCTCTCTCACTCTGTCACTCTTTCTCTCTCTCACTCACTCCCTCACTCTGTCACTCTCACTCTCTCTCTCACTCTCTCTCTTTCTCTCTCTCCCTCTCTCTCTCTCTCTTTCTCTCTCTCCCACTCTCTCACTCTCTCTCTCTCTCTCTCTCTCTTTTTCTCTCTCTCACTCTCTCTCTCTCTCTCTCTCTCTCTCTCTGTTCTCTCTCTCTCTCTCTCTCTCTCTCTCTCTCTCTCTCTCTGTTCTCTCTCTCTCTCTCTCTCTCTCTCTCTCTCTCTCTCTCTCTCTCTCTCTCTGTTCTCTCTCTCTCTCTCTCTCTCTCTCTCTCTCTCTCTCTCTCTCTCTCTCTCTCTCTGTTCTCTCTCTCTCTCTCTCTCTCTCTCTCTCTCTCTCTCAGCACTGCGTACATGTCACACTTTGAGCCGAGGGATCTGCGGGCATTCTCTGTGGAGCCGCTGCTGGTTTACCCGACACACTACACGGGTGAGCCGGGCTACTTCAGCGACACTGAAACCTCCACCATCTGGGACGACGAATCCATCAGTACAGACTGGGACCGGAAACACCCCCCGAAAACTGCCCAGCAGGGCCGGATACGCCCCATCGCCCAGAACAGTGTAACAGGGGACACGCCGCCACCGGCAGTCCGGGCATCAAGAGACGAACTGTGACATGAGTGGAGGGAAAGACTTAACACACACACACACACACACACACTCACACACACACACACACACACACACACACATACACACACACTCACACACACACTCACACACACACTCACATACACTACGGTTTAAAAGTTTGGAATCACTGTTCTTAATAATATAAAAC
The DNA here is from genome assembly GCF_015220715.1 of Pygocentrus nattereri. Classification (NCBI taxonomy): domain Eukaryota; kingdom Metazoa; phylum Chordata; class Actinopteri; order Characiformes; family Serrasalmidae; genus Pygocentrus; species Pygocentrus nattereri. Next base: position 5,172,838 of record NC_051238.1, on the reverse strand, counting down.
CAATTTGGTTGCAGGTAAATGTGTAGAGTTATTCTAATACCGAATCTCTGTGCAACTTCACAGGCTTCCCTTAAGAAATGTCATGGCATTGATGTTCATTTTAACTCGGGCTCATAGTGAGTGGTAAACATTCCGGACATATAGAGTAGTTGCAGTGTATGTCGCTGCTGTTGGGACAAAACCTCGTATCTCCATTTTTGTCATTTTTCAGTTTTTGATATAATTTGAAAACACCTGTTGTCCTTTACATTGTTTGTAAATTTCATGATAAGTGGACCAAAAGAAATGTCCCAAAATGAAAAAAAAACTCTTACATTAAAAGTAAAGTATGTTCTTTCATCCTCCTATAAAATTAGAATTTGGGAGATACAAGGTTTTCTTCTGACAGCAGTGATATACAGTGGTGCCACATCATAGTGCCCAGCCCCTCAGCTAAAACAGTCTGGGTTTAGCAGTTTTTCACTGATTTTCTAAGTGAAACGAAGTGAACACATAGTCTACAGAGAACACACTCAGGCCTTATGGCATTGTTCTGCACATTCTAGTCCATAATTTCTATTTTTTATTTTTCTATTTTTTCTATTTTTCTATTTTTTATTTTTTTTTATTGGAAAAAATAACAAATAAGTTGTGATGCGCATTCAAACGTGCAGTAGCTTGTTCTCTGTAGAGGATGATGTGTTCACTTATTTTCACATAGGAAATCAACAAAAACGTCATTTGAACAGGGGTGTGCAGATTTTTGCATACAAATCAGGTGCATGTTAACACCTGACCCCAAGTGTGCGGTTTTACAGCGGCTTCAAACGTTCCCCAGCCATTTCGATTTTAGAACCAGACCAATCTGTTTTAGAACTTTATAATTATGATTTGATGCGTCTTGTTCTTTATTGTAGGCCAGCTGCTAAAATGTGCATCCCTGGTAATGATGAAATCTTGAGGCAGATAACCCATCAAGGAGTTATTGTAAATTAATAATTACAGTGGATTATTTATCATTTGTCTTTTTTTGTATTTGTCATGTATGACACTTCATGTCCCCAAAAATAAATATAGCATTTATTCCATAAAACATCTAAAAAAAAAAACTTTACATTGAAAAGTTTTTATATATAGCCAAAATGATTAATATGACAAGTGATTCCAAACTTTTGAACAGTATTGCGGTACCAGCAGTAGCCAGAGATCATCAGACCCAGTCAACTCTTACACTGTCTGTCACTGCAAAGTCAGCAGCCTCTATCAATCGCTGGTTTTCAGCCAATAGCATTACAGCAGGCTGAGATGCTCGAATACCATTGGCTGTTTGGAAGAGGATGAAAAAATGTGAGATGAATGCTCACGTTTTATGGCAAATTTATTTATTTGACACAATGTAGATTGTGTGTTTGTCTGTCTGTCTTCCTGTCCATCTGTCCCTCCGCAGCATCGTCCCTGGAGGACGCTGAGAGACACTTGAGGAGTAATGGCACTCAACAGACTAACCACACTGAGCACATCTTACGAAAAAATGGACAGATGGAAAGACGGCAGCATGTGGGAGATGGACACACAGACCTCTGGCAGTTTGGGAACAACAACAACAGAAAATAGTCATAAACCAGTGGATCTTTTTTTATTTAAAAGAGGATAATTACTGTAAATGGAATGAAGCAGGTGTGGTTTATGGGGCAATGCAGGGAATAAAAGGATGCACAGCTGTCTGAATACAAACACTGAATTATATGTATGTTTGATCTTTATAAGACTATTATCCCAGTTCCGGCGAACTCAGCTGAACAGATGTTTGTTGCAGCTTTTGAAGCAACTAGAGTGAAATGAGGAAGCCTGTGTAAATGGTCATGGAGTGCTGTAATATTTTTCAGTGTAATTTCCATCTGCCACATCTGTACTGGACTATCGATTCCCACAGACGTTCATTTCAGGGTGTTCCATGTTCTTTTATCTTATAATAGAGACCAATGGGCAGTCGCTGAATTCTGTGAATAAATGTTAATAAACATAGCAGTGGCGAGCCATGAATGTTGGAGCTAAAAAGCAGCTCTACAGTAATCCCAATTTCTGCTTGCGCCCCTGTCCATATGTTTTATTTGAAGCTTGTAACGGATGTTTAGCATGTCGCTGTTGTCAGAAGAAAACCTTGTGTCTACAAAATGACAACTTTACAGGAGAAGGAAAAAACCTGGTTCACCTTTAATGTAAGTCAATGGAACCAGAGTTTTTTCCAAGTCATTTTGCACCGTTTCTTTCAGTCCGTTCAGCATGAAATTTACGAACAGTGTAAAGGATGGCACGCATTTTCACATTATGTCAAAAAATGAAAAATGACAAAAATGGAGATATGAAGTTTTTTTCCAATAGCAGCGATACGTTTGACCTTTTTTCCCCTTTTTACAGTGAATGATGTAGTAAAGAGGCCTGATACAGAGCCGGAGCTGTTTACCATTTCCAACAACTGGCTAATACCTGCTTAGGCTACAGCTCATGTTCACAATCCGTGACATATCTAGAACTTCCAGAAGGCCCAGAGTGACTTTTCCCTCATAAAATTGATCCCATCCATCGGAAATCAAAACATGATTGGGTGGTCCCACTGTCACTTTTTAACCATGTTAGTAGTTTATCTTACATTTAAGCCTTTATTTCAGATCCTGAAGTCCTGACCAATGAGAGAGCTTGCTTGGCTGTATCCACTTAGACACCAAAGAGAAAAATCCTGATTGGACACTTTTCATTTTAAGGTTTTGACCCAAAGCTTAACAGTGAAATAAGAGTATTACTACAATTCCTGTAGTTTAAATACAACAAACATCATGACTCTTTTAAATGAAAATGAACTAAAAATTACAGACATGCATTTTTTAAGTTCCATGAAATCATTCGGGCCCTGACGGTTCCCCGCTGTTATACAGTGAAGTAGATGAGATGGAAGAAAATGTCTTATGAAAGCTGTTATAAGGTTTTATCAAACATACTGGAATATATGGAGCCTGTACATCCCGTATAAATAAAAATAATGCATGACCATGACTTAGTAAGTCGTGGGAATGAGATAAGCCTTGACGACAGCTTAATAAGGCATGATCTCATTCTCATGCCTTACTAAGTCCTTCACACGCATTAATATGCCATGGCCATGCATTTATTTTCATTTATACAGGATGTCACCACCTGGGTTCCATAGAAACAAGAAAAAGTAGTTCTGGTTACTTTCACTTTACCTAAGGATTTCTAGAGCCTAGTTCTAGATCAGGCGGAGTCTCTGAACACTCCACCCACACCATTCATTGTAACACATCATATCAATTTTACTTCTATAAGTGAAATATACAAATATACAGCTTAACAATTATTTAACTGAAGAATTAAAGCAATATACACTATATTGCCAAAAGTCTTCGCCCGTCTGGCTTCACACGCATATGAACTTGAGTGACATCCCGTTCTTAATCCATAGGGTTTAATATGATGTCGGCCCACCCTTTGCAGCTATAACAGCTTCAACTCTTCTGGGAAGGCTTTCCACAAGGGTTAGGAGTGTGTTTATGGGAATTTTTGTCCGTTCTTCCAGAAGCACATTTGTGAGGTCAGACACTGATGTTGGACGAGAAGGCCTGGCTCACAGTCTCCACTCTAATTCATCCCAAAGGTGTTCTATGGGGTTGAGGTCAGGACTCTGTGCAGGCCAGTCAAGTTCTTCCACACCAAACTCGCTCATCCATGTCTTTATGGACCTGGTTTGTGCACTGGTGCGCAGTCATGTTGGAACAGGAAGGGGCCGTCCCCAAACTGTTCCCACAAAGTTGGGAGCATGAAATTGTCCAAAATCTCTTGGTGCTGAAGCTTTAAGAGTTCCTTTCACTGGAACTAAGGGGCCGAGCCCAACTCCTGAAAAACAACCCCACACCATGATTCCCCCTCCACCAAACTTTACACTTGGCACAATGCAGTCAGACAAGCACCGTCTCCTGGAAACCGCCAAACCCAGACTCGTCGAATAGGATTTCCAGACGGAGAAGCGTGATTGGTCACTCCAGAGAACACGTCTCCACTGCTCTAGAGTCCAGTGGCGGCGCTTTACACCACTGCATTCCACGCTTTGCATTGTGCTTGGTGATGTAAGGCTTGGATGCAACTGCTCGGCCATGGAAACCCATTCCATGAAGCTCTCTATGCTGTTCTTGAGCTGATCTGAAGGCCACATGAAGTTTGGAGGTCTGTAGTGATTGACTCTGCAGAAAGTCGGTGACCTCTGTGCACTATGCCCCTCAGCATCCGCTGACCCGCTCTGTCATTTTACGTGGCCGACCACTTCGTGGCTGAGTTGCTGTCGTTCCCAATCACTTCCACTTTGTTATAATCCCACTGACAGTTGACTGTGGAATATTTAGTAGTGAGGAAATTTCACGACTGGACTTGCTGCACAGGTGGCGTCCGATCACGGTACCACGCTGGAATTCACTGAGCTCCTGAGAGCGACCCATTCTTTCACTAATGTCTGTAGAAGCAGTCTGCAGGCCTAGGGGCTCGGCTTTATACACCTGTGGCCATGGAAGTGATTGGAACACCTGAATTCAGTGATTTGGATGGGTGACTGAAAACATTTGGAAATATATAATGTAGCAGAAACATTTACTAACAGTATTCAGCAACTGACAATTGGCTTCTAGTATTAAGTGAGTTTTGAGTAGGTTTTCAATACTAACAGAACATTTTACAGCTGGGAGCTGAAGAGTCTTCAGGTTGTTTCAAAAGCTCTGCTGAAGGGACCCTTTTAATAAGGAATCTGCGTCAACAAGAGTTTAGGCCAGGACAAAAAAAATGACTCTGGTTTTCCAGAGAAAATTTAAGACTATAAGGAATCTTTAATGAGGTTAGTCCATTAGACCCTAGGAGAGAACAGCTTTTTGGAGTCTGTGCACTGTTCACCAGACCAACTGGAACTGCTTTACTATCAGCTTTTCCTCATAGCCCTGAAATAAAGAACTGTATGGACAGAGAGACCTCATGGTCATTATTTCCAAAGCTGAACATGCCAAACTCTTTCTCCACTTTAACAGGCAGGTCCTGGTCCTATTTTAGAGCAGAGTGTTTTGTAAGAACCCTGAAGGTGCTCTCTGTAAGCCCCTTCAACAGCAACCCAGCATTTCCCAACAAACACCTTCATCCTGATGTTGGCATTTATCTTTACAGTGTTCAGGAGAAGAACTGAAGCCAAAAGCCAAGGAGAACATTCTAGAACAGTGTGAATGGCAGGATGAAGGAGAAGCATGCTAGAATGGTCGAAATGAGGGAGAATATTGTAAAATTATGTGAATGGTAAATAATATTCTAGATCTATTCAAACTGTGGATAAGGGAGAACACTAGAGCGGTGTGCATGGCAATGTAAATGAGGAAGAACAATCTAGAACAGTGCGAAAGGAGAGAACATTATAGAATATGAGTGAAGGAGAACATTCCAGAACGGAGGGGGAACATTCTATAATGCTATGAATGAAGGAGAACATTCTAGAACAGTGTGAATGGGAAAGAGCATTCTAAAACAGCGAGAACATTTTAGAATGGTGTGAATGAGGGAGATCATTCTAAAACAATGTAAACAAGAAGGAACATTTGAATAAGGGAGAAACATTCTAGAATGATATGAATGGGGAGAACATTCTAAGCGACTACACTGTAGAATGGTGTGAATGGAAAGAACATTCTAGAACAGTGTCAATGGGGAGAAACATTCTAGAAGAGTATGAATGAAGGAGAACATTCTAGGACAGTTTGAATGGGGTAGCACTCTAAAATAGTGAACAAGTGGAACATTTTAGAACACTGCGAATAGTGTGAAAAAGGGAAAACAATCTAGAACAGTATAAATGGGGGGAAAACATTTTAGGACAACGTAAAGAAGAAAGAACATTCTGGAATGGTTTGAATAAGGGAGAACATTTTAGAACAATGTAAACAAGTAACAACATTCCAGAGCAATGCAAATGAGGGAAAACATTCTGGATGTCGAAAAACGTTGTATGAACGAATGAATGGGGAGAACATTCTAAAACAGTGAGAATGGGAAAGAGCATTCTAGAAAAGTATGAATGGGGGAAAACATTCTAGAACAATGTAAAGAAGAAAGAACATTCTGGAACAGTTTGAATAAGTGAGAAACCTGTTAGAACAATGTAAACAAGTAACAACATTCTAGAACAATGCAAATGAGGGAGAACATTCTGCATGAGGAAGAACATTCTAAGAACATGTGAATGGGAAAGAACATTCTCGAGCAGTGAGTGAAGGAGAGCATTCTAGAACAATGTAAAGAAGAAAGAGCATTCTAGAACAGCATAAAGAAGAAAGAGCATTCTAGAACATTGTGTATGAGGGAGATATTCAAGAATGGTGTGAATGAGAGAGCATTCTAGAGAACTGTGAGAACATTCTGGATGATGTGAATAAGGGAGAACATAGGTTCATGAATGAGTGATAACATTTTAGAATGATGCAAATGAGAGAGAACAATCCAGCAAAGTAAGACTAAGGAAGAACATTCTAGAGCAGCGAGAAAGAGGGAAACATTCTAGAGTTCCTGAACCATCACGCAGGTTCACCACGTTTGGTCAACGTATAAAGCATCTTGTTTGTGGTGGTGGCCTCACTCAGTATGCATGAAAACAATGCTGTTAAACTTTTACTGGCTTTAATAAACTAACTTACTTCATACATCCTGGCTGAGTGTCGTATCAACGTAAACGTAAGCATCATTTAACCCCTTAAAATCTCGGGTTTATTACATACTTAGGCTTATTATTCAGTAACTAAAGCGACTTCAATGCAAACTGGCAGCACATATTGATGCTGCCTTCACAGATGTGCATGTCACCCATGCCATGTGCACAATGCACCCCTATACCATCATGAATACTGGCTTTTGAACTGTGCACTGATAGCAAGCTGAGTGGTCTTCACCCTGGAGGATGCAGTGTCCATGATTTCCCAAACGAATTTCCAATGTTGATTCATCAGACCACAGGACACTTTTCTGCTACGGCTCGTTATCAAATATTTAAATGGACTATTTCACTTAACTTAAAACTGGGCTGGTCTGGTTGCACCACGTGACTTATGTTGTGCCACCTAACTTTTCAGACTAATTTCAAATTAATCAGGCATTTGCTTAAACAAATGTAGAAATCATTGTCCTTGAACATCCATCCATCCATCCATTTTCCAAGCCGCTTCTCCGTCAGGGGTCCTTGAACATGAGTTTATACTTTGATTTTTTTTTCAAATAAATTAACAATATTATAATAATTACACATTTTCATGGTTCTCCTGAGGTCAGACAGCCTGCCATGGTAAACAGAACCGTTCTAATCACGACACAAAAATAACATTTTTTCCAAAATTCGTGAAAAGGTTACTGATCTTGCCGTTGCGCCATGAGGATCACTTGCGGTCTGATTTATGATGCAATATCCTGACCCCTGTTAAAGTCCTGTGTATTTGGTTGTGCTGCCTGACATTTGAGGAAATGACAACAAGTTTTTCAGACAGTTGAGCTCACACAAGTTTAACACCATGCCAAGCAAATTTTAGTTAGAATTTTATAGCACAAAATTACTTCTTTTAAACATATATTGTGGAACAGTTGCACCACCTTACATTTTTAGACTTCTGGAGGCAAAAAGAAACTAAAATAAAATTGAAGTCTTGCTATTACACCCATATGGCAACCCTGTTTCTTTCAGCTTCTTTTAGGTACATCAGGAGAAAAGAGAGGTAAGCAACTAGTCCATGAGATTATGTGGCGCATATAAGTTTCATAAATGCCGAGTCGAAGCGGATATGGGGTAGCTTCATGCTAAAGCCCACAGAAACACAAACAGGTGGTAGCGCACATGCTCGCTGACCTTCCTTCCTGTGTCCACTTCTTGTTGGTTCAGAACAGTAGGTCTTTGTGAGTGATGTGTTTAGCTGCGGTAAACAGACTCAGCGCTGTGTTTATCCTGCTGAAGCGGAAGTGTCAAACTCCAGGGCTGGGAGGCCACAGATCTGCAAAGTTTAGTGTTTTTCTTAAACACACCTGATTCAGTTCCACAGCCAATCACCAAGGCAGACGAGCAGAGAATCCTACTCAGATCATAACTTTAACAATTGCAAGGAATACTGAACACATAGTAGATGAGTGGGTGGGTACATACAGAATTGATCTGGATATTTTCTTTGATCCTCATATATCAATGCAAATTTTGATATATTTATGAATTGCTTGGTATTCTGTAGAACATGTAGACCTTCTTGGTTTATTTATGGACTGTTCTACTGAGCCAAACTGCAGTCCTACAGTAAAAAAGCACTTAGGTTATGATCTATTTATGCTCAAGTTATTAATAGTGATAGTGATGATAAATAAGTGTATACAAATTCATCAGTTATCGGGTACTGTCTGCTGGAATGTGCCTGTCCCAAACCATAACCCCTAAATTAATGCTTGTCAAAGTAATGTTTTAATAATATATACTTCTAAATATATATTTTTGTTTGATTTATGATTATATTGTTTTTTGTTTGTTTTTTATACAAAAAGCTTAATTCAGAAAATGTTGTCCCACATTTTCATGCGACTGCTAACACACAGAGTTTTAGTCCATAGGTGGAGCCTTATTTTAGCCACACCCCTGCACCACAGAGCAGAGAGTGAGACTGCATCTCTGTCCCTCATGGCCACGTGGTGAGCAGTTAGATTTGATGTAGAACTGCTAATTCACCCTTTAACCTGAAGGTTGACATGCTGACTGCTGGTCACCATAGCAACAAACACAACAAACTCACCTAGCTAGTAGCTAACGAAAAGGCAAAGAGAAAGATTTAAGACGAACATTGGTAATTATGGAGACAAATGGACTTCATAATCAGTCCGGCTTGTTTACTGATATGCACTGCCTGATGCACCATTTACATGGAATGGGAAAATTCAAACTAGAAGCTGGCGAATGAGAAACTCCTCCAGCCTGGTAAAAAGTCAAACGTTGAGAGATATTTTGAGAGAGATTTTGCTAGAAACTGTTTTACTTTTGGAAAAGTTTCCTGCTGGAGATGTGAGAAAAGCCGCTATAGCTGAGCTAAAGCTTAAAGCAGAGCAAAGTAAGTCTGAGTTTTTGTTCATATTTTTTAGTCTATACTAGTACATCAGCACATACTGAGACAGATTTACAGCCAAGATGGTAAAATGGACATAAAATGTTGTGGCTCGTATGGTGGTTTGATTATTGCTTAAAGGGCAAAATGGATTACAACACTTGGGTTGCTGACCCTTGGTATAGGGTCACTCAAAGCAAAATGATTTAACTTCAAAGCCCAAAATGTTTTGACTTTGTACCAATTCGGTGAAATGATCCTTATTTGTAATTTTATATCCATATAATTTTGGAACAGTTAGTGTTAAATTTATGTTGTCACATCTGTTTAGATATGAATTTATGGTCATTTTGAGAGAAATGTCTGCTGTAGGCTGTATCCAAGTGAACTCACTGGATGTTCACAAGAAGTTCATGTGGTCTCGACTGTGGACCAGATGAATGTCAGAATTAGAGACTGCAGCTGTACAGCCTTATGAACTTCTGTTATGTGAATGTTAAGTCCATAAGCCTGCAATCCCAGGAAAGGCTGGCAGGTTTAAGGTGTGTCCCAGAAGGCGCCTTAAGCCCTGCAGTCCTGCTCCAAGTCCACAGTCAGGGCGGACTCATGGGACGTGCAGGCTCTGCCCAGGTGAAATTGTGTTACTGGTCATACTTGTCTTTTTTTTTTAATGATGGTTTGCTTATCTACAGTGGCTCAGTATAGATATAATGAAGCTCAATGACAAATTGACTCTTGTGTGGTGTTGATGTGTTTGTTACTCAGTGGTCTGCTGGACCCAATCAATACAGCCGCAACAATTTATGTAAAAATACCACATGTTTAAAATATCACAAGTGGCCAGTGTAGGGTTCTACTTTAGCAGCTGTAGCCAGTCAGCAGCCTGTCCATGTTTTCCACCCTCATCCACACACACACACATATACAAATACACACACACACACACACACTAACAACAGGCCATGTAGGAGGAGAACAGAGTGAAGGACACAGCACCTCCACACGTTTACTCCCGTGGGTTCAGCCCAACACCACATGTGTAATATAGATGGGGGGGTGAACAGAGTGAAGACACTGAAAATGGGTTATTTTATATGTTCTTCACAGAAAAATGAGCAAAGGCAAAGGAATCTGTATATGTAATGTCAATCTGGAATAATAAATCACATCATTTTCTTTTGGTAAAGACTGAAAGACTCTTTGGTAAAGACTCTGTCCCACAGACCTGAACACCACACAGGGGTTAAGTTAATGAAGAAATTTGAGCTCATCTGAAAGTCTTCTTTCCCACCATATCACTCATACAGCTATAAACAAACTGCTTCTTTCTAATTGGTCCTGGCCTGCATTTCAAGGAATTTTGGGTAAAAGGCTACAGCCGAATCCATGACAGAGCTGTGCTCACAAAACGCTGCACATAGAGGCTTTTTGTGAGCATCGCTTCACTCTAAAAAAATGTGAGTTTACACAACAAAATAAATCTTAGTGCCAATTTCCACTAGTGTAGGGTGTACAGTGTACAGTGTACAGTCGTTAGCAGTGCTGCTCACTATACTACACTAATCACTGCATAACCAGTCAAAAAAATAATTTATATATACACTGGTCAGGCATAACATTAAGACCACCTCCTTGTTTCTGCGCTCATTGTCCATCTTATCAGCTCCACTTACTGTATAGCTGCACTCTGTAGTTCTACAGTTACAGACTGTAGTCCATCTGTTTCTCTGATACTTTGTTACCCTGTTCTTCAGTGGTCAGGACCCCCATGGACCCTCACAGAGCAGGTACTGTTTGGGTGGGGGATCATTCTCAGCACTGCAGTGACACTGACATGGTGGTGGTGTGTTAGTGTGTGTTGTGCTGGTCTGAGAGGATCAGAGTTTTTAAACACCTCAGTGTCGCTGCTGGACTGAGAATAGTCCACCAACCAAAAATATCCAGCCCACAGAGTCCTGTGGGCAGCGTCCTGTGACCACTGATGAAGGACTAGAGGATGACCAACACAAACTGTGCAGCAGCAGATGAGCTACTGTCTCTGACTTTACATCTACAAGGTGGACCGAAAAGGTAGGAGTGTCTAATAGAGTGGACAGTGAGTGGACACAGTGTTTAAAAACTCCAGCAGCACTGCTGTGTCTGATCCACTCAGACCAGCGCAACATATACTAACACACCACCACTACGTCAGTGACGACACGACTGAAGTGGTCTGTAGGGACAGGGGCCGTTTTACAGAAACTTTTTGTCTTAACGTAAGATCTGATGGGTCAAGATAAGATTTTTCACAAATTCATATTACAGAAGCAAATCTTATCTTAATTTAAGAATTTTATCTCATCTTACAGCATCTTTTCTTATCTCAAGGTAGGAAATCTTAACGTACTTGGTTGAAGTCGATGATCAACTGTCGTGTCTGTTACCTAGCAACCAACCTTACACACACAGACATAGACACGTAATCAGTTATTTAGCCAGACAGCTAACGTTAGCCACCGTTACTGAGGTAAAGAAAGTCAAATAAACCTATAACGCAATAAACTGGAAGTTGACAATATTGTGATGGTGCTTTGCGCTGTTTATCAGAGTCGCCGTCTCCACAGTTTCAGTCTCCATTTCCCAAAGTCTTTAGCGGAGCGCGCTAATGTTATTCCTCCTAATAAACAGACACACGGTCGGCTCTGTCTCCACATTATGCACCACCATCACTGTAATATTGTATCTGATGAGTTTTCATCAACAGCAACACACAAAAGTAATAAGAGGGGACAGTGGAGATCGAGTCTGCAGCCTATGAGTTTAAAAAACCTCAAAAGTCAAGGCACCGTTTTCAGTGTAGATAAATGTAGCATCATTATGCTGGTTATAGTGAGCTGTGCTGCCTGTCACTGTACAAAACAATATAAACAGACGATTAAAACAGAAGTTAAGACGCTCTGGGGTTTATCTTAAATTTAAGAAAATATTTAAGATATTTAGGCAACTTAGGCTCTTTCTGTAATGCTGTTTTCTTATCTGGAAATAAGACTGTAGACTTAAGAACCTTTGTTCTGTAATGGCTTCCGTCCTAAATTCAGTCTGAAGTTGCCATGACAACAAAGCAGATCTCAGGTTTCTCTCCAAATTTTCTGTAATATGGTCCCAGGCCTTTAGGATGGGTGCATAGATATACATGTAGGTATATCTGTGGTTGGTGTTTGTTTTTTCCCTTACTTTAGATCGTGAAATAATTGTGTCTTACTGTCACCTGCTGGTGTGTTTTGGTACTGTACTGCAGACTCATTGGGATTGGAACAGGCAGTAAATTGTGAAAAATCACAGTCAGCCAGCACACTCCACAGACATTCCCAGCGTTCGGCTACTGTTTACCCTTCCTGGGAATAGGCACTTACTGCAATATACTTGAGGAAAACTAGGATCAGGAGACTATGAGGTGGAAAAAAAGAGGAGAAACCTCCAGAGAGCACTAATCGGTATTGAGTGGCTGAGTGCCGATGCCGGGAACGAGGAAAACACATACACTTTACGGGATGAGGAGGGAGGGCATGGTGGAAGACTACAAACAGACTGAAGGGAGCATACCTCATCTCCCTCTCTGTGTATGTCTCTCTCTCTCTCACACACTTTCCCTTTCTCTTCCTCCTTCCCACTCTCCTGTTCTCAGCATAGAGCAGTGTTTGGGCTGATGGATGAACACAGCTTCAGTGCTCAGGTAAGCAGACTGGATTGTTTATTCTCACTCATTAATTAGCTGCCATTCATAAGCCCGTTGACATATACAGTACATACATGGTATATGGCTTATATACCTGGCGGAATTCATGTCTGTGGTTATGTATTCATTCTGCATGATGCAGTATAAACCAGTGGCTTTAAAAGGAGTATTGATTTTAAACGGGCTAGAACAGGAGAGAGGATTCAGTGTATGTGATAGATGGGTTTGAGTCAAGTATTCCCACCGTCTGCAATATTCATCATCTTCTGCAGACTCATCATCTTTCTCTCTCTCTCTCTCTCTCTCTCTCTCTCTCTCTCTCTCTCTCTCTCTTTTCTGGCAAGTGTCTATCGGCATGTTAAAGTTGCCCAAAGAGAGTCTTCAGTTTCATGTATAGGACCTACGTAGCTATACATGAAGGCCCATAGACTGCTGTGTTATTTTGAGTCTATCACAATGTGACGAACTGGGAACAAATCTTAAAATAAACTCATCGTTTCTGCTTCTCAATTATTCAATCATGGCTTATCACAGTCTAATCACAGACTAAATTACACATCAGTGGACTTTCCCCATTCAGAAGAAGCCTGCCAGCTCACAGATTGTATGAGTCAGCAATTTCTCACTGTGTGTAGTTTGACGTGAAACAGTTCATTATAGAGAAACGTACAGACTCTGATTTCTCTACGGTGGTGGTGATAGGAACCAGGGGTTAAAAAGGCAGGCATTGTACTTGCTATCGAAAACCACCACTCTGTTTTATATGCAGTGTTGATGATGGTTTTCTCCTCATTTCTCCTTTCTTACTAATTTGCCTCACAATGGCCTGCGTGTACCTCTTCACCATGACTGTGCTTAAAATACTTTGCTTAGGCCAAAACTTTATTCAACACTCGGTGTCAGGCATTGAGAGGTGCAGTTGTAATTATTTAATACTTGGTAGCCTTTAACCTCTTCAGGTGTTTGGTTCCTATCACCACCACTGTGAACAATTCTGAGTGGGTAAGTTTGTCTAGAACAGAGCGCTTCACACCAAAGCACTCTGAATGACCTATTAAATTAGGGAATTCCCCTTTCATTTGTTAAAACAGGGAAAATCAAATGAAACTGAGACGGAGATATTTTTAATCTCTGACCAGAGTCATCATTGCTGCCCTATTTAACCTCGTCTAGCCACACTGTCCCAAGAGTGTCCGGTGAGTATAGCTAAAATGGGCTGGATTGTTAGTCCTGATTTATCTCTGCTTAGTCACCTCCCTGCTGCTTGTTTTCCTGAGATGAGTTTACATCACTCTGCTGTAACAGAGCAATGGTGTATGAGGCGGATTCTGAAGTGGGCGAGAGGGGAGGAGGGCATCTCCAGCCTGATTGCCTTGGGTGCATATTGTGGACAGGGCTTTTGCACATAAACTGGCCAAAGGCAGGCTACATGTATGGACTGCAGATTAAAGATAACTGTATGTTACACAGTGTCAGAAAGATGTTATAGATAGAACATAAACACTAAAAGCAACCTCACCACTTACATTCATTCAGCTAGAACAGGGGTCGGCATCATGCGGCTCTTTTACTGCCCTGTTGTGGCTCCAAAGCTGAATTAAATTAGTAGGTAATAATAAAATAATCCTCCTTTACAGTGAAATAAAGCTCTGCTGATCCCTCAACACAGTTTAACAGTAAATGGTCTTAAACACTGGAGTTAATGTAGAGCTGCTAATTCACCGTTCAGTCCTGAAGGTTTTCGCGCAGACTGCTGGTTACTATAGCAACGCAGACAATAATCTCGCCCAGCTAGTGTCTAATGAAACGGCAAAGTAAAAGATTTAAGTTGAACATCTATAATTTGAAAACGAATGGACTTGTCGGCATTTATAATCACTCCAGCTGGTTTCCTGATGTGTTTAATCTGCAACGAGAAACTGACAAACACTAAAAAGTCACGAAGCTGAAGTCGGTTTCTCATTCACCAGCTTCTCGTTCTAGTTGTCACTTTCCACCAGTAGTTACATTCTTGCCCCTCAGGCACCATTTAATCCATTTAAGGTGGATTCAAACGAGAAGCTGGCGAATGAAAAGCGACTTCAGCCTCGTAAAAGCCAAACGTTTCGAGGCATTTTACAAGAAACTGCTCTACTTTTGAGGGAAAGTTTCCTGCTGGAGATGCGAGAAAAGCAGCTATAGCTGAGCTAAAGCTTAAAGCAGAGCAAAGTAAGTTCGTAAGTTTGTATTTTTGTTCATGTAATATTTTTTAGTATGTACTAGCACATCAGCACATATTGAGACATATTTACAGCCAAGATGGTAACATAGACATTCTTTGGTAAAAGGACAAAATAGCTCCTAAACATTTGGGTTGCTGACCTTGTGTTAGACGTTCTGATGCAGATCTCGGAGAGCAGAACACTTTGTTAGCCCTAGACCCAGGTTTCACAATTGGGCACGCCTCCAAAGACAAAGTATGCAGAGAAACAGATGGACTACAGTCTGTAACTGTAGAACTACAAAGTGCAGCTATACAGTAAGTGGAGCTGATAAAGTGGACAATGAGGGTAGAAACAAGGAGGTGGTCCAGATGTTACGCCTGATCGGTGTATACTAATATTCCTATTTTGAACACATGACGAGCTCTTAATTTAAATCACATGGTGACATTCAGGGCAAAATGTATCAGGGTTGGAATTTAAATGTTATTAATTTAGTGTTTTATCCACAATAAATCGACCAATTCAAAGGTCTTGAGCAACTCAGGGCCAGGGTGGAGCGTCTTGGCCTGTACGGATGCAGAGCGCATTCAGTACAGCCAGTGGCCTCTGTTGTCCCCTCATCCTGCAGGGGGCACCAAACACACACAAACCAATTTGCTTTCAGAGCAGTGATCTTCAAATGGGGCAAACCATTCAATATCTTCCCTGCTGAAATAAATATGATGTAATTTTAGGAGTGATGAACTTTTATGTTAGAGCAGAAATTGAACAAATGGATCAGAGTCTACACTGTTTTTATAGAATTAGTGCAACTTTACTGAGTACAGCTACCTTATCAGTACATGCCATACATCATCTGGCTAATGAGTAGTGAGTTCTAGCTGTAACTAGAATTGCATTATCAGCAGTTTTAATAGTAATAATTAGAGATTAATTCTAAATTTCCTCTCTGGCTAGAGTAGTCCATGCACTAGTTCCTGCCTTAGCTGGCAAGAAAAACCTGCTTTTAGTGCTGTCTGCGGATTTCTGGGTGGATTCGTTGGCAGTGAGAATGCAGAGCATCCACTCTTCACTGTGGCTGAGATGGGATGAGAACAGCATCGTGACGGCTGCTGCTGAAATAACACCTCTAAAAGACAGAGCGTGGAGTCAGACATCAGAGACAGCAGGTGTGATTCAGTGACTCATACAAATGTACTCCTAATACAGAGATCACATCACGCCTACTATTCTCCCTACACAGAAAGCCTACATACACTACACTACATCATTATTACTGTCTATCTATTATCAGAGGTCGAGTAGAGTAGCTTTAACTCAACATACTATATGGACAAAAGTATAGGGACACCTATTCATTACTCCTACCGAAGCTTTTATAACTCCCATTCTAAATCCATAGGCATTAATATGGAGTTGGTCCCCCTTTGCATCTATAACAGCTTCCACTCTTCTGGGAAGCTTTCTACCGGATTTTGGAGAGCGTCTGTGGGAATTTTTGTCCATTCATCCGGAAGAGCATTTATGAGGTCAGACACTAATGTTGGATGAGAGGGTCTGGCTCACAATCTCTGTTCTAGATCATCTGAATGGTGTTGGATGGGGTTGAGGTCAGGGCCAATCAAGTTCTTCCACACCAAACTCACCCAGTCAAGCCTTTATGACCACTGCTTTGTGCACTGGGGCTCAGTCATGCTGGAACAGAAAAGGTTCTTTCCCAAACTGTTCCCACAAAGTTGGAAGCGCACAGTTGTCCAACATGTCTTGGTCTGCTGAAGCAATAAGGTTTCCCTTCACTGGAACTAAGGGTTCTAGGGCAAATACTGAAAAACAACCCCATAGCATCATCCCTCCTCCACCAAACCTTGCAGCTGGCACAGTGCAGTCAGGCAGTTAACCCAAACTCGTCCATCAGACTGCCAGATAGAGAAGCCTGATTCATCACTCCACAGAATAGGTTTCCACTGCTCCAGAGTCCAGTGGCAGCCAACACTTGGCATTATGCATTTTAATCTTAGGTTTGTGTGAAGCTGCTCAGCCATGCTGATGTTGCTTCCAGAGGCGATTTGGAACTCTTTAGTGAGTGATTGAACAGAGGACAGGCACTGTGCGCTTCAGCACTCGCTGCCCCACTCTGTGAATTTGCATGGCCTACTGGCTCATGGCTGAGCTGTTGTTGCTCCTAGGGGCTTCCATTTCAGAGTAATAGCACTTGACAGGAGCAGATCTAGCAGGGGCAGATCTAGCAGGGGCAGATCTAACAGAACAGGAATTTCACAGACTGACATGTGGCAGAGGTGGTATTCTATGACAGTGCTGTGCTTAAAGTCACTGAACTCAGTGTCTACTGCCAGTGTTTGTCTATCCAGGCTGCAATGCTATGGGCTTAATTTTATCCACCTGTTAGCGAGGCGTGTGGCTGAAACACCTGAACTCAATAATTAGGAGTGGTGTCCCAAAACTTTTGTCCATATAGAGTAGTATTGTTATTTCAACTATTAGAAATTAGAAATAAAAGCCACATCAGCATCAGTTTATCTGCTTTTCTCTTTTTAGGATTCTTTTTGAGATCCCGAGGTTGGGTCTAGAACAAAATGCTAAAGCTCTGAGGTGGGAGCTGAACAAACAGAGCACCAGAATGAAGCAAAAACATATACTTACAGTCATAAAAGTGTGGAACTTATATCAACAGAACATGCTGTTTGACCCGGGGTGCTCAAACTTTTACACAGCGCTGTTTATTTTGCTTAAATATTTGACTTAGGTACCTTTGATTGAGGAAATGGACCTGGATTGTACCTGCCTCTAATCACTGTGTCAGCTGTGCAGTGTGGCCTGTGAATGACTGGTCTGACTGGGCTTCTCTTTGTGCGATAACAGCAACCTTATAGGTTTACTGCATATCACAGTGTAGGAGATGATGCCAATAAAACTTTGGCCATCATCTCTATGGCAGACTGTACAAATGTTCATGTGTCCTGCGTGCCAGATTGTACAATAAAGATTCTCTGGCCTACAGTGCAAGAAAACATTCTGTTTGAATCCTCACCAACTCGAAGATTTGTTGCGCTCATTAATATTTCTTGGTGTTTTTTTCATTAGTCAGGTGGCCCTTTGTTAATAGAGAATCGGTTGGGTGATCAGATGTTTGATTCATTGAAATGACAACTTTGGATGTTGCAATGTAACCTAAGGCTGTGTTCACATTACCAGGCTAAAGTGGCACAAATCCGATTTTTTGTCCTAATGTGACTCAGATCTGGTGTTTTCAGGGCTGTGTGGACACAAATCTGATCTTTTTAAATCCGACCTCAGCTGCTTTCATATGTGGTCCTAGATCGGATAAGTATCCGATTCGTGCTTTTTTCCCCCCACTGCGCATGCGCCGCCACTCAGCGTTACCATGGCAACAAAGCCTCTAAAAGCAGCTCATCTCACCTTTTTCTCCTCCGTCTGGCTCTAATAATGAAGCTGAGAGCTGATCAGAGTTAATGATCTTCTCAGCGAAGCTCGTTCTGCTCGTTAGTTTGTGCTGATGATGCAGTGATTCAGTCACGTGACGTTACTTAGCAGGAGGAGCTCATGAGGGTCATTTCAGGAGCCGGTTCATCACATTAATGACCGATTTGAGTCTCTTACCTAAACGAGTGTGAACCATCGAGTCAGAGAGATCGGATCTGAGCAAAAAATCGGATTTAAGCCTCACTTCCTGCTCTAAAATGCAGGGGAGTGGTTAAAATAAGGCTCCGCCTACAGACAAAAACTGTGTAAAACTCAAAACTCAGTATTGACATGAAAACGTGAAACAGCATTTTTTGAGTAAAGTTTTTGTTTAAAAATTAAACTTATGGTAAACGTATCTTCTTTACTTCAGTTTGTTTGGGACAGACACCCACTAATAGAGAGTTCCCTATAAATACACACACACACACACACACACACACACACACACACACACACACACACACACACACACACCTTCTAAGCCGCTTCTCCTACTGGGTCCTATAAATAACAATTTAGTATATATTTAGCTTATTACTATCTCCATTAATGCTTTGGATTTGAATAGATCATAACATAATCAGTGTAAATGTCTAAGCTATGTACACTGAATTGTTCTTTCATGTTTTTGTTTTTTCTGTGTTTTTTCACTGTTGGACCGCAGTTTGAACTGGTTTGCTATTTCACCAGAATGGACCATGTCTGCCTTAATATCTCAGAATATAATATAGTAGAATATAATACTGACTTTTGCTCATGTCCAGTTCACCATGATGGTCTGTGACAAGGATAGTCCTCTAATGTACTTTATAAGAAAACCCATTTGTAGCTCCTCCTTGCTGGTGTACTGCTACAGACTGTAGCCCATCTGTTGATATAGAGTTTGTGTTGGTTGTCCTTCAGCCCTTCATCAGAGGTCAGTTTCTGACCACAGAGCTGCTCTTACCTGGGTGTTTGAGGGTGGTGAAGATGTACTGAGAATGGACCACCACTTAAATAACTTTGGCTAGAGAGGCATTATGCAACAGCTTGCTGCATTTGGATGTTATTCCTCTAATGTCCACACAGCGGCAGGAGAGAACTCAGTGCTGTTAATATCCTGGCATTTTTTTAAGTTTTAACATGCAGTTCAGGCCAATGCTGAATAGTTTGCTATTACATGATCATGTGAGGCTGTTTTAATTGTTCTTTTGAATATGATTTTATGACTAGAAGGCCATTCTAATTCACAACCAATGTTGTGATATATATTCTACATTACACTCTACATTCAATACCTCTTGTTAGGCCTGGCAGGCTGGGTGACCTTTGGTCATATTAAACACCAAAGAAGAGCTTATGAGCAAGTCACATAACCAGCATGTGTTGTCCTTAGAGATGCCAATCTCAGCACTTTTGGGCTGCTGTGCTGTCGGAGGCAGGAGTCTGCAGTATTAGACGCTTCATCTTTTTGTCTCTATGGGTTGATTTGTGAGTTACTTAAGTTGTTTTTACTGAAGTATTTGAAGTATATAACTACATATAGACACGAATCAGGCATAACATCAGCTCCACTTACTGTATAGCTGCACTTTGTAGTTCTACAGTTACAGACTATAGTCCATCTGTTTCTCTGATACTTTCTTACCCCCTTTTACCCTGAAGTTTCCAGAGTTCAAAGAGTTGAAAAACTGATTAAAGGCTACAGAGAAAATTGGCCTCCTAACAACCACCTGGAAGAGCTGGTAGACACCAAAACTGCCCCCATCAGATAAACAGCACTTAAAGCTTTCATCTCTGAGAGAGAGGAGAAGATCAAGCTGCTTCAGATCTGAAAACATCCACAGGTGTTTCTGTCCATCCTTCCACTGTGAGAAGACCACTCAGCGCTGTGGGTCTGAAAGGACGTGTAGCTGATCAAGAAGAACCTCGCTGAGAAAAGGAGACGGACACATCAAACAAAGAAGCTGGACGATGGACTGACCACCCCAGAGTCCAGACCTCAACACCACTGAATGGGTTTGATCACTTCAACCAGCTTCTAAGACTGAGCTTTGGAGGCACGTCTGCAAGTTCTTTGAGGAACTGCAAGTGAGTCTCCTGAAAAGAATGGAAGCTGGAATAGAAGTAAAGAGTGACAGACTGAATACTGACAAAGTGGTGTTATATTTAGTTATTCTTCTGTGTAGTGCTCAAGCGTCCATGTCCAGAAGCCATAGTTAATCAGAAACCGTAGATGACAGAGTCGCTTCCGATTGTTGCAGAAAAGTCTGGAAGAGCAGGTAGATCAGCAGCAAGTCCAGAAATATTACAACATCTACAGGAAAAAGACTGAACTAACCAGGACAAACTTATTCTCACAGTCTAGCTCGTCTGCTGTCCTCTATTCAGTAACCAATGATCTGATCATATCCTTCTGCTCCAGGCCATTCACTATCACACATGCACTAAAAGACCAACCGTGGACTGAGGATCAGTTCTGAACTGTGTGATTGATTTAACCCTCCATTGCACGATGTTGCCTCAGGGCAACAAACATTTTCCTCGCTTTACAATAACATTATATAGACACCAATCAGGCAGAACATCATGACCACCTCCTTGTTTCTACCCTCACTGTCCACTTTATCAGCTCCACTTACTGTATAGCTGCACTCTGTAGTTCTACAGTTACAGACTGTAGTCCATCTGTTTCTCTGATACTCTGTTACCCTGTTCTTCAGTGGTCAGGACCCCCATGGACCCTCACAGAGCAGGTACTGTTTGGGTGGTAGATCATTCTCAGCGCTGCAGTAACACTGACATGATGGTGGTGTGTTAGTGTGTGTTGTGCTGGTACAAGTGGATCAGACACAGAACTGCTGTTACTGCAAATTTGTAGAAATATGTTGCCTAGGGGCGGCACGGTGGCGTGGTGGGTAGCGCTGTCGCCTCACAGCAAGGAGGGCCTGGGTTCGATTCCCCAGCTGGGTGACCGGGGTCCTCTCTGTGTGGAGTTTGCATGTTCTCCCCGTGTCTGCGTGGGTTTCCTCCGGGTTCTCCGGTTTCCTCCCACAGTCCAAAGACATGCAGTCAGGCCAATTGGGTGTGCTAAATTGTCCCTAGGTGTGAGTGTGTGAGTGACTGTCTGTGTCTGTGTGTCTGCCCTGCGATGGACTGGCGACCTGTCCAGGGTGTATCCTGCCTTCCGCCCGAAGACTGCTGGGATAGGCTCCAGCTCCCCCCTGCGACCCTGACGGAGAAGCGGCTTAGAAAATGGATGGATGGATGGATGTTGCCTAGGAGCAACAATGTGCATCAGTGTAATGGATTTAGCCAGTCCCAAGCAAGGCTTCACCACTTCAGGGAACATGGATCAATGTCATTTCATCCCATTGTCACATAACATACACCAAAAAGACCCCTGCGCACATAATTGTTTAAACGTGTTTTCGAATTCAATAATCAGATCAATTTTATGCATGAAAAGTAAATTGAATATTTTTTTAATTGCTCCCGTAATGCGTGCAGTAGAGGGTTAAGTCCATCAGACCCTCACAATCTGCTGTTCACATAGCGTTTGAGTGCCTGCAACTCCTCCTTTTCTCGGCTTCTTTTATTCAAGCTGAGATATTAAGTAAACGAAAGGTGGTCTCAGGCTTTTGTTCTGTAGGCCTTATGCATGAAACGTAGCTGTCATTGAAAAGAGTTTTAAGAAAAGCAGTAGAGTACAATATACCATTTATAGGAAGGTACTCTCATCAGTCTTTCCTCTTTCTGTTGTTTCTTCAAGCTCCTGCACCCAGCATAAACACACACACAGCACACACACCAGAGGAAAGCCCCTCAGAGGAGGAAACAGCAGTGAGGAACCATCTGGCAATCCTGGAACTACTGCTTGAGAAAAGTCCAAATTGATTCTATAACCTTCTTCAGATGATTCTTTTAATATACAGTACTGTGCAGAAGTCAGAGACCATCCTTCATTTATTTAATGTCCAGTTAAATCAGTCCAGTTAAAACTTCACCCTTCACCACTACCACTGAGCCCTTAGCCCAACTGTGCATTCACGCCTAGGGGTAGTGTGTCCTGATTTTGTTGAGATAGAGGGGTAGGGTGAAGTGTTAGGACTACATGGCCCTCCAAACGGAGGTTTTTCAGAGACTTCCAACAGAGTGTTATGATAAAAAATGAAAAACTATCAAGACGGCTGAACAAGAGACCAAAGAGACCCACTAATGTGAAAATTTTCTCCGTTAAAAAATTACAATAACCACTAAATCATTTCACTCTAATGTTGTTTCAATGTATTACGGCCCTTTTCTCCATAACAAGCACGTAAAACTGTGCTAGTAGTGTGCTAATGTCTCGTTAGCTAGCTAGCTAAACTTCTCATTCCACCTTAAAAATTGCAGCTGTTGCTCCATTTAAGGTGGAACGGGAAAATTCGAGCGAGAAGCTGGCAAATATCTGACTTCAGCTTCATATCACTGAAGTTAGGGGTGGGCGATAATAAATAATTGTCCCTATTTGAAGGCAGATGATTCCCTAACTGCGATGCTGCTGAAAGGCCGGGTCGCCTACGGAGCAGCGCTAGTAGCTGTTAATGAAGTGATGCTCTTTATTTGAGGGCCTCATTTCATAGAGGAAGATTTTAATCACTAGCCGTTGTTCTAAGGGGCAAAGTGACAATTGAAAACAAGGGGTAGGGGTAAAAATAGGAAATGGGACTGAGCCAAAGTAGAAGTTTATCTGATGGGGGCAGTTTTGGTGTCTACCAGGTCTTCCAGGTGGTTGTCAGGACTCAGCTTTTATTGTTTTTGAACTCTAGTTTGGAAACTTTTGGACTTTTTGGACTCATGCAAGTTTTATCTTACACCAAAATTAAGAATGATCTTACATCTAATGTCAGAAATCTCATGAAACATGAATAACTTGTACTTAATTGCCATTTTGATGGCAAAAAAATAAATGAAGGGTAGTCTCTGATTTGTACAAAGTACTGTATGTAGTACACTTTTTGTTTCACAGCAATCACGAAAATCGTAGGCTTTAATAATCGACGTGTCTTGGCTGATCGACCCCACTTAGATGAGGGGAAAATCTGTGTAAATTTGATTTGTTGCCAGTCTATTCCTTTATGCATGTGAATGCTATTACTGCCAGTAACACAGCTGACTGTAGATGATGATGAATTCTGCAGCTGCTGCTTGAACAACGCTCTGACTGTTTCACCTCAAAAGCTGCATCCTTCCAGACATTAACGGAAGGTAAACAACACATTGTTAGATTACCTGACTATGGAATACAGTGCATTAACCCCTGTGTGGTGTTCAGGTCTGTGGGACCCGTTTTCAATGTTTACCAAAAGAAAAACTGATGTGATTTATTATTATTTCATCCTCAGATTCTTGTCCTTTGCTCATTTTCTGTGAAGAACTTATAAAATAACCCATTTTCAGTGTCTTCACTCTGTTCACCCCCCACACATCTATATTACACATGTGGTGTTGGGCTGAACCCACGGGAGGAAAAGTGTGGAGGTGCTGTGTCCTTCACTCTGTGAACTGTGTGTGTGTGGGTATGTGTTTGTATATGTGTGTGTGTGTGTTTGTATATATATGTGTGTGTGTGTGTGTGTGTGTGTGTGTGTGTGTGTGTGTGTGTGTGTGTGTGTGTGTGTGTGTGAGGATGGACAACATGGACAGGCTGCTAATGGAGAACCCTACACTGGACACTTGTGATATTTTAAGGATCTGGTATTTTTGCATAGATTGTTATGGCTGTATTGATAAAAAAAAAAAAACGAATAATGTGGCAAATAATAATCTGACCACTGAGTAACAAACACATCACCACACAAGGGTTAAGTGATTGATGCTATAGCTAATAGTTAATCTGCAGTTGTGCTTCACATTTCATTTACCATAATGTGCAAACACAGTTTTTGTTGTGTATGGCTTGTCGTGTTATATAACTAATCACTTGCATATCCATTTTTGTCGTTTTTCAGTTTTTGGCATAATTTGAAAATGCCTGTTGCCCTTTACATTGCATGTGAATTTCATGATGAATGGACCAAAAGAAACAGCCCAAAAATGACTTGGAAAAAGATCTGGTTCTATTAACTTACATTAAAAGTAAAGTAACTTTTTTATTTCTCCTGTAAAAGTTACAAATTTGGAGATATGAGGTTTTGTTCCGACAGCAGTGAAATTCCTGTTCCCAGTATTATTTCAATGAAAATTAAAGTATTCTTATTCTGATGGATTGCAATAGATTTGCCATTCTATATTGGAGCCAAATAAGTGGTGCAATCTAGAGAACCTGCAGCATAAAGAACAGCACAGAGTATTTTGCAGAAGAGTTACAAGGCTAATTTAGTTGGCCTGCTGCATAATGCATATTTATGTGTATGTATGTATATATATATATATATATATATATATATATATATATATATATATATATATATGTATACAGACTGAGTCAAAAGTCACAGGACACCGTTTTATTTTATTTAATTTCTAAATTTTATTGTCGACTTTTATCTCTGGGGTCATCATAAACAAATTGTGTATGCTGAGAAAATCCGCAACAAACACCACCTTCAGCACCACATTGTGGAGGCCTGTGACAGCATAATGTAACGTTGAGCGATGAGGCGGACGCACGTGCTGAGAACAGCGAGATTTATTCTGGGCAAATCCAGGGTCATGGTCGAAATGGTCCAGGTTCATAGAGCCAACACGGAGTGAATGGAGGACAGGCATGACGAAATAGACACAGAACACAAATCCAAACACTTCCAACTCCACACGCACATCAAACACAATCACACATACAACCAGCACGTCCAACACGGACCAACACGACGACCCCAATGCTTTTCCGTGTCATTTTGCGCTGTTTCTTTTGGTGCATTAATCATTAAAATTACACAGATTGAAGGGCAACAGGTGTTTTCAATGTAAAAAACTGAAAAACAGCAAGAATGGAGAGACGGTCCTTTTTGTTATAATTTGAAAATGCCTGTTGTCCTTTACACTGTATGTAAATTTCATGAAGAATGTTTTTTTCCTTTTCCTATAAAGTTTTCATTTTGGATATATATATATATATTTACATATGAAAGCTATTGCTTTAAAAGTTTACTGATGAGGAAGCAGCTTTTAGTCTGAAGGCTAGTAAACAATAGAATAACACAGATGACTAGTGGGGCTTCTGGGTAAAGCAGTGCTTATTAGTTTAAAACTTTAATCCTCTCTTTTCCCCTCCCCTCACATGAACACCCTCAGCACCCCTTTTTCTCCTTTCCTGTTTCTCTCTCCCTCCCATTTCCTCTTTGTATTGTACCCTGTCTCTTTTTATGCCCCGCTATTCACCCCCTACTCTTATTCTCCTCTCCCTCTTTCCCCTCCCCTCTCTCTCTCCCTCTGTTTTCTTTTCCCTACTCTTCTCCCTTCCTCTTTCATTTCTGTGGTTCTCTCACTCTCATTAGTGCAGAGACTGCGTTTACTCAATGCCCCACCCCTCTCCTTCTTCAGAAAGGCGGAGTTAGAGAGACAATAGGCTTTAATCATTCACATGTCCAAGCTTCTCTCACATGCCAGAGAGAGAGAGAGAGAGAGAGAGAGAGAGAGAGAGAGAGAGAGGGAGAGAGAGAGAGAGTGTTTATTAGAGTTCACCAGTTCACCTCAGCTCACACTGAGCCACAGCTACAGGATATTCTGGAAAACTTCGGAAAACTCCTGAAAACTCTGGAAAACTAAAAGAGCTCTAAAAACAACAGACACACCAGACAAATTGGACAGTAGCTGAAAATCTTTTCTCGCCCAGCATTCCAGAAAGACCAGCCTGGACCTTCACCCTCACCCTCAGCATCTTCTCCGTTGCAGTAGTCCAAAGATCCTGCTGTTGTGAACAGGTCATGGTTGGAGAGGTCAGGAGGTCAGGATGATTTCTCATTACCCGTTGGCCTCACTGCTGCCCTGGCCTCCTCTGCCCCTCTGCTTGGAGCTGGACCGTGATGGAGGAGGAGTGGCCCTGCAGAGATACCAGCCACGATCCCCGGAGAGCAGCACACGACACTGGGTCAGTCACTGCACCAGCCTGCGTGTGTGTGTGTGTTTGTTTGCTGTACTATGCTGGTTTGACTGTGGACTGTCTGACATGTGTGGAGCACAAGGACCTTTAAGTTAAGATTAGTGTTTAGGCTTGGACACGTCACATATATGAATATGTACATCAGTAACTTAGGTACTTGGGTATATTGAATATATTTGGGCATTTCCATCACATATACATAATTACATATACAGAATACTCATGAAAATTATTATTACCTTTAGAGGCTTGCATGTATAATACACATGGGATATATTATTACAAACATGAGGCAAATTATTATTAAATATAGGTTGTTTAATTGTCATTGTACTGAAAATTAAGTGAATGTTAATCATTTTTAATGGAAACTAATGTAAAAGCCTTTTAGCCCAAGTAATTGGGGACAATTTCTATTGACCTGCTGAACAAAAACATTGTATACACATAAGCCATATTACTGCATACATGTACTATATGATATATACACATATATATATATACTCATATATATACACACATATATGTATAGATATATGAGACATAGCGCTATTACATAATTCACATGGGGCATATTTATGACTTTCACATCTTGCACTGCTAGCATTGTAGCTGCACTGTGCTGGTCTGAGTATAGTCAGCTGGTCAGTCTATGAAGTGTATGTCTTCGTATGAACTGTTGTGGTGGACTGGTGTTTATGTGGTCAGTCAGTGTGTCTGTTGATCATTCCTGCTTCATTAATAGAAGCTCAGTGCCCTGCACAGCCCAGTGTATTCACAGATCTAATGCACCTGACTCAACTCATCAGGCAGTTATCAAGCCTGAGTTGTGTTGCTGATAAACAGTCAAACAGCCTTTTTGTACATTTGACCATTCAAACTTAATTTCCCTTTGTTCTGTGACTACTCGCCCTTAACCCTCTAACAGAAGTGTGACATGATAGATGGGTATTACGGCAAATCTATGCTTTTTCATGTTTAATGCTCTGTCAGCGTTTCTCACTACAGGCCCTGGTGTAACCTTGTTCTAACACATCATATCTGACAAATGAACTCCTTGATTATAAGCGGATAGGTTTATAGACTTATAAAATATAGATAAACTGTAAACTGTGCAGTACAAGGTTACTTCAGAGTCTGGTGTTCAAAACAATGTGTTATCAGCGTTGTGGTACACAGACATAGGCAGAAATCTGGGCATTCCTGGTTAAATGACATGTTTTACTGATTTTCTAATGAAAATAAGTTAGCACATCTTCTACAGGCAACACACTTAGAGTTAATATGCCTAATAACATATTACATAAAATGTGCTACATAAAACTTTTGCACAGACCACATTTTATGTTTTTATTATGTTAAATTGGATTTATGTTTAATTTTTTCCCGACATGTTAAATTTAGCAAATAAACAGTAATGGTGTATTACAGTCGTGGGCTGGAGGTTAGGGAACCAGCCTCGTGACTGGAAGGTCACCGGTTCGATCCCCAGAGCCAGGTGTACCTGAGCAAGACACCTAACCCCCAACGTCTCCCCGGGCGCTGCGGATTGGGCTGCCCACCACTCCGGGCAAGTGTGCTCACTGCCCCCTAGTGTGTGTGTGCTCACTAGTGTGTATGTGGTGTTTCACTTCACGGATGGGTTAAATGCGGAGGTGAAACTTCCCCGTTGTGGGACTAATAAGGGTCACTTAATCTTAAATATGTGTGTTCTCTGTTGAGGATGTGTTCACTTATTTGAACTTGGAAAATCTGCACACGAGTAAGGGCATCCGATTTTTGCGTACAGCTATATATACATTTATTCATGAAGCAAATTTCTTTAAAATGTTTCAAGAACTTTTTTACTCCTTCATAAGCGACACATTGTGGTGCTCCTATTAAAACCTTCATTGTTTACACTGGGGGTCGGCAATGTGAGGCTCCCAAGCCTCATGCAGCTCTTTTGCTGTCCTGTTGTGGCTCCACAGCAGAATTTGATTTATAGGTGAAAATAATCCTCCTTTACAGTAAAATAAAGCTCTGCTGATCCTTCAACACAGTTTAACAATAAATGGTCTTAAACTCTGGAGTTAATGTAGAACTGCTGATTCACCCTTTAACCCTGAAGGTTAGAGCGCAGGCTGCTGTTCTCCATAGCAATGCAGACAACAATCTTGTCTAACTAGTAGCTAATGAAATGACAAAGAGAGAGATTTAAGACGAACATTGATCATTTGGACTTATTTGTTTTTATAATCACTCCAGCTGGTTCCCTGATACTTTAATCTGCCACGAGAAACTGTAAAACACTGAAAAGTCATGGGGCTGATGTCAGCTTCACATTCGTCAGCTTCTCTGTCAAAAACTATTTTCCCGTTCAAGCTTAAAGCCTCACTGCCTACCCTGTGATTTAGTGGCGACCTGTCCTGTCTAGGGTGTATCCACCCAATGACCGCTGGGATAGGCTCCAGCACCCCCCACGACCCAGAAGGAGAAGCGGCTTAGAAGATGTGTGTGTGTGTGTGTGTGTGTGTGTGTGTGTTCCTGACATACTCATTCATGGCTTTGTAATTAGTCAAGGAGTAATTAACCTATGTGAGCCAGGTTTGGCTCAGGAAAACACGAGTAGGGTCCTGGGATTGGAACTGGGAACATGGAATTCAGAATTGTTTCACAGTGGTGGTGATAGGAACCAGATGCCTGAAGCGTCCAGTGCTCCTAAAGCTACATCACAGAATTATTACACACATGGTTATGAATATGATCCCTGGTGTCTGAGGTACGGCGCCCACACTTGTGGCCATGCATCAGGATCTCATTCCCATGCTTTACAAAGTCGTGGCCACGACTTATCTCATTCCCACACCTTACTAAGTCGCGGCTATGCATTAGGGTCTCAATCCCACATGTTAACGGGCACGGCCAAGCATTATTAGGTAACACTTTACTGTAGGGTTCTGTACATAAGGCTACACGACGTCTACATAAGCTTGTCATTATAACGGATATAACCCTACATAAATGTTTGTTAATGCTTATTCCAACAGCCATTATTCACTATAAATGTTACATTTGCCAACTTTGATCAAAGTAGCCTTTATGACAGATGGAATTAGCATTAATAGACATTTATGCAGACTTATGTCAGTTGTCATGACAAGCTTATGTAGGTGTCATGTAGCCTTATGAACTGTACCCTACATTTATTTATATGGGATGTCACCAGCAGGACTCCATACTAAGACATGGTTTTACAGTAGTTTTGAAATAAGACTTTGGCCTAAAAACATATTTTTAAAATTCATTCAGTGCAGAGAGACACATGTAGTGCATTCTAAGGCATAAAACAGTACAGAAAGAAAAAAAAGTGGGGCTTTTTTTGGATTTACATTTATTTTATTTCTATCAAAATGACAAAAACTCTGAAGACATTTGTAGGCTCACTGGTCATTTTGGATGATAATTAAATTGGCTGTATTTGCCCTGTAGACATTGTGGCCCCTGGTTCCTATCACCACCACTGTAAAGAAATATGAGTCAGTAGAATGAGTTGGTGGAATTCTGTGTTTCTTCAGTTTCAGAGTGAAGTGTCAACGTCACACTGTGGGCTTTCGAAAAGATCACTGTGTCCCTTTTCCTTGTTTGTTAGTCAGACAAAAAGCCTGTGAGAAAATGCTGATTTGGAGCAGCAGGTTTGAAAGTAGCTTAAGGATCAGGCCTGCGAAAGCAGCTGCTGGGCTCGCGTGTTTATGAGTGTCTGGTATGTTTGGCGCAAAGTACAATCTGCTGGTGGTACTGTTAGGTTAAAGATAATGAGGACAGTGGTTGGCCAGTAGGAAGGGTCAACTGAATGAGAAGGGTCTTGAGGCACAGCTGAGAACAGCTGCTCTGCTTGACCAAAAAGACTGATCTGAAGTGTTTTTTGTGCATTCGAATTTTAATGAATGAGCGCAAATACTTGTAAAAGCACCTTGAAACAGCACTGACACTCCTGGCACTATTAGGGTAAAAATAAAGGTGCCATAAAGGGTTCGATAAAAAGGTAAGCTCTACACTCTCAGAGAAAAAGGTATGACACTGTCACTGGGGCAGTACCCCTCTTGTCAATGTGGTGGGACCCTCAGGGGTACATCCCAGTACCTTTAGTCAGGGATCATAACTGAACCAGAATCCACTGAAATTATCTGTTCTAAGCTGTACTGACTCCACTCACCCCGCCTCGCCTCCAGGACTTTATTCTACTGTTCTGTTTTAGAACATTTGGTTATGAAAAGGTACAAATACCAACTTTAACACTGGGAAAAACTCATGTAAGGTCCACCATTGGACCTTAAACCCACTGATGTACCTTTGAGGGTACACTTGGATTGTTTGTACCTTGATGAATGAATGTACCTGCATAGTACCTTTATTTCTGACAGTGTCGGTGCACTATGTAAGATTTTCTTGTTCACACTGAAAGAAGTACACACTTAAAAATGATGGTTCTTTAATAAAGAAAATGGTTCTGTATAGAATCATGAATTGAATTCAGGACCATCAGCCAACTGTGTTTGCACACTGTGGAATTAGACCTCCGCATCTAACCCATCTGTGCCGTGAAACACCCACATACATGCACTCTAGTGAGCACACACTAGGGGTCAGTGAGCACACTTGCCCGGAGCAGTGGGCAGCCCTATCCACGGCACCCGGGGAGCAGTTGGGGGTTAGGTGTCTTGCTCAAGGACACTTCAGTCATGGACTGTCGGGCCGAGAGGATCGAACCGGCGACCTTCCGGTCACAGGGCTGGTTCCCTAACCTCCAGCCCATGCTCAAAGAACCCTTTGCATGATTAAATTGTTCTTTGCATCATGAAAGGTTTCTTCAGCTTGAGGGAGAATGTGCTGTAGACAGTTTGATGTATAGAGACGTCTTGAAAAGGCTTCTATTTAGCGCCAACATGGTTCTGCTATTGTAACAAGGTTGGCATTGTATATAGAACCATGGACACTCAAAGAACCCTTTGCTTGATTAAAGGGTTCTTTGCATCGTAAAAGGGTTCTTCCGATTGATGAAGAATGTGCTGTAGATGGTTCTATATAGAACCTTCTATAAAAGGGTTCTATATAGCACCAAATAGGTTGTGCTACTCTAAGAAGCTTGATATCGCACATAGAACCATCTAAACTCCAAAGACCTTTTGCGTGATTAAAGTGTTCTTTGCATCCTAAAGCGTTCTTCAGATTGATGGAGAACATGCTGTAGATGGTTTTATATAGAACCTTCTATAAAAGTGTTCTATATAGCACCAAACAGGGTTCTGCTACCGTAACAAGCTTGGTATCGTGAGCATCCACTGGTCACACTGGTCTCAACTGTTTAAATTTAAATGAACGTAGAGCACAGAAGTGTAGATGTTCCTTCATTTCATTTTGAAATAACACAGTTATGATGACGATGATGAGGAGGATGACTTGGGCAGGGGCCAGTAGAGCAGGAAAAAGCAGACTGTCAGCACTTCCTCAGCAGTTTTGAAGCACAGCTGACCCTCTGGCCGTTCTGTTCTGTTTCACATCTGCTCATTCAGGCCAATTCAGCATCCTGATTTTCAGTAAAAAATGAAGCACTGGGTGAAAAGCTGTTCTGACAGCAGTCATTTACTTTGATTAGTGTCTAGTTTGTCCTTTAGGTCAGTCACTTCTGGACAGTGCAGTAGGGATTGCGTCTGTGTGCTAGATTTAAAAGAATGGCCATTCCAGAGACACCTTAACGACACTTTTCAAAGCCCAAAGAAACTGTGCTGTACTGTCACTCGATCACTTTTGTGACTATCGAGGCTTTTTAAACTATTATCACAAATGTCAGCAGATATACATGCAGCACCCCTAACCTACTATCAGATCATTCAGCATGATTCTAGTGAGTGAGCTCTATCCAGGACTAATTCTGTCGTCTAGACCAGCGGCATACAGTGCCTGTTAGAGGCCTTTGGTTTTGGTCCAAAGGAAGAAAAAACCCACATCTACTAAAACTCATTCATGTTAGCACCTTTATGGGACTTCCAGTTGTATGTGGGCAAAGCTAACGCTGGTGCACATTAACATTTGGTCATTCTAGATTAATGCGGACATTGTAAGCTTGTGAAATACATTTCAGGTGATTCATCTGAAGCTCGTAAGAAAGAAAATCTGGACTTCTAATGTAAGTCCATGGAACCAGATGTGTTTCCAAGTCATTTTGAGGTGTTTCCTTTGGTCCATTCTTCATGAGATTTACACACAGTTGTTAAGGGCAACAAGCATTTTCAAATTCTATCAAAAACTGAAAGCGATGGGAGAGCTTGCTTGGCTGGATCTCTTGGATGTCGACACCAAGGGGAGAAAAATCCTAACTGGACAATTTTCAGTTGGGTGTTTCAAATCTTTTGTTTCCAGTGAAATAAGATCGTCACTACGATACGCTTTTTGGAGTTTAACACAACAATTATTCTGCTATGGTTCGATTAAATAACAACAAACTTAAACTTACAGACGGTTATAGATGTAAACTGTGTGCTCTCAGACATTTAGTGTGATGTGTTTGGTGAACTGAGTGATGTTGCTGGCTAACATTACCTTGCTGATAACCACAGAGAGGCCACTGTTATTGTTTTATAATAACACCACAAAGCAGCTTGAGATCTTTTTAATGCTGTCCTTGTAGAAACGCCCACTGAAGAGACTAAGCATTGCTTAGCTGCACCAGACAGTGAGCATGGGGTGTGTGTGTGTGTGTGTGTGTGTGTGTGTGTGTGTGTGTGTGTGTGTGTGTGTGTGTGTGTGTGATGTTAAGAGTCTGAAGGTTGATGTTTACACGTTTTGGTTTTACATAAATAACTTGACCTTCACTTCACTGACATTGAGCAAGAAAACTGATGAGAAAGCAAGAGTGAGTGAAAGAGAGAGTGTGAAACAGAGATTGAGAGACAGAGACAGAACAGACTGAGAGAAAAAGAGAGAGAGGAGAAAGAGTGTGACAGAGAGAAAGCAGAGAAGGAGAGAGAAGAGAGAGAAGAGTGAGTGGAAAAGAGAATTTGAGGGAATTGTGAGAAAGAGGGAGAGAAAAACAGAGAGAAGCAGAGAAAGGAGAAAGAGAGAGAGAAGCAGAGAAAGGAGAAAGAAAGAGAGAGAGAGAAACAGAGATAAGCAGAGAAAGGAGAAAGAGAGAGAGAAACATAGAAGCAGAGAAAGGAGAAAGAAAGAGAGAGAGAAAAACAGAGAAGCAGAGAAAGAGAGAGAGAGAGAGAAGCAGAGAAAGGAGAAAGAGAGACAGAGAAACAGAGAGAAGCAGAGAATGAGAGAGAGAAGCAGAGAAAGGAGAAAGAGAGACAGAGAAACAGAGAGAAGCAGAGAATGAGAGAGAGAAGCAGAGAAAGGAGAAAGAGAGAGACAGAGAAACAGAGAGAAGCAGAGAATGAGAGAGAGAAGCAGAGAAAGGAGAAAGAGAGAGAGAGAAGCAGAGAAAGGAGAAACAGAGAAACAGAGAGAAGCAGAGAAAGGAGAAAGAGAGAGAAACAGAGAGAAGCAGAGAAAGGAGAAAGAGACAAAGAAGTGATCGAGTAGAAGAGAGAGAGATAGAAGAACAGTGTGACAGAGACAGAAGACAGAGAGAGAAAGAGAGGGAGGAAAAAGAGTGGAATAGAAAAACAGCGAGGGAAAACAGACAGGAGAGACAAAGGAAGAGAGAGAAGATAGTATGGAAGAGAGAGAACTTGTGAGAAAGAGAGTGAGGAGAGACAGAGTGGGAGAGAAATTCCTTTGTCTCTTTTATCTGGTGCTGTTGCTCACACTTTTCCTAACATGCTGGACCATTTCCGACTATTGTTCCTCCAACTGTGAATGGACACATACCTCCTCTCTCTCTCTCTCTCTCTCTCTCTCTCTCTCTCTCTCTCTCTCTCCTCTCTCTCTCTCTCTCTCTCTCTCTCTCTCTCTCTCTCTCTCTCTCTCTCTCCTCTCTCTCTCTCTCTCTCTCTCTCCTCTCTCTCCTCTCTCCTCTCTCACCTCTCTCTCTCTCTCTCTCTCTCTCTCTCCTCTCTCTCTCTCTCTCTCTCTCTCCTCTCTCTCCTCTCTCTCTCTCTCTCTCTCTCTCTCCTCTCTCTCCTCTCTCTCTCCCCTCTCTCCTCTCTCTCTCTCTCTCTCTCTCCTCTCTCTCCTCTCTCTCTCTCTCTCTCTCTCTCTCCTCTCTCTCCTCTCTCTCTCTCTCTCCTCTCCTCTCTCTCTCTCTCTCTCTCTCTCTCTCTCCTCTCTCTCCTCTCTCTCTCTCTCTCTCTCCTCTCTCTCCTCTCTCTCTCTCTCTCCTCTCCTCTCTCTCTCTCTCTCTCTCCTCTCTCTCCTCTCTCTCTCTCTCTCTCTCTCTCCTCTCTCTCTCTCTCTCTCTCTCTCTCCTCTCTCTATCTCTCTCTCTCCCTCTCTCTCCTATCTCTACTCTCTATCACCCCTCTCTCTCTCTCAGACCTTTCCCCTCTCTCTCTCTCTCTCCTCTCTCTCTCTCTCTCTCTCTCTCTCTCTCTCCTCTCTCTCTCTCTCTCTCTCTCTCTCTCCTCTCTCTCCTCTCTCTCTCTCTCTCTCTCTCTCTCCTCTCTCTCCTCTCTCTCTCTCTCTCTCCTCTGTCTCCTCCGTCTCTCTCTCTCTCTCCTCTGTCTCCTCTCTCTCTCTCTCTCTCTCTCTCTCTCTCTCCTCTCTCTCTCTCTCTCCTCTCCTCTCTCTCTCTCTCTCTCTCTCTCTCTCTCTCTCCTCTCTCTCCTCTCTCTCTCTCTCTCTCTCCTCTCTCTCCTCTCTCTCTCTCTCTCCTCTCCTCTCTCTCTCTCTCTCTCTCTCCTCTCTCTCCTCTCTCTCTCTCTCTCTCTCTCCTCTCTCTCCTCTCTCTCTCTCTCTCCTCTCCTCTCTCTCTCTCCTCTCTCCTCTCTCTCCTCTCTCTCTCTCTATCTCTCTCTCTCTCAGATTCCATGCACATATTTAACATTGCTCAGGCACACAGTCACAAATACTCATGGCATCAGCACTCTAAACACCAGCACATCGAGCATCTATTTCACGAGTGGATCAGACACAGCAGTGCTACTGGAGCTTTTAAACGCCTCAGTGTCGCTGCTGGACTGAGAACAGTCCACCAACCAAAAACATCCAGCCAGCAGCGTCCTGTGACCACTGATGAAGGACCAGAGGACGAGTAGCTCATACTGTACAGCTATAGATGAGCTGTCGTCTCTGACTTTACATCTACAAGGTGGACCAACAACACAGGTGTATCTACTAGAGTGGACAGTGAGCGGACACAGTCTTTAAAAACTGTTTTGTCTGATCCACTTGTGCCAGCACAACACACACTAACACACCACCACGTCAGTGTTACTGCAGTGCTGAGAATGATCCACCACCCAAACAGTACCTGCTCTGTGAGGGTCCATGGGGGTCCTGACCACTGAAGAACAGGGTAACAGAGTATCAGAGAAACAGATGGACTACAGTCTGTAACTGTAGAACTACAGAGTGCAGCTATACAGTAAGAGGAGCTGATAAAGTGGACAATGAGCGTAGAAACAAGGAGGTGGTCAGAATGTTCTGCCTGATTGGCGTATGTTCTTCCTGTGTCTCCCGCAGTCCAAAGACATATAGTTAGGCTGATTGGACGCACTAAATTGTCCCTTGTTGTGAATGTGTGTGATTGTATATATAGGTGTCTCTGCCCTGTGATGGACTGGTGACCTGTCCAGAGTGTTTCCTGCCTTTTGCCCAATGACTGCTGGGGTAGGCACCTGCAACCCAAAGGAATAAGAGGTTTAGACAAGGGCCCAGTCCCATTTCTTATTTTTACGTCTACCCCTTGTTTTCGAGCGTCTCCTTGCCCCTTGGAACTGAGCTACAGGGCACTGGTTGAGATCTTCCTCTATGAAAAGAGGCCCTCTAATAAAAGAGCATCACTTCATTAACAGCTACCAGCGCTGCTCTGTGGGCGACCCTGCCCGTCTGCAGGGACAGTAGAGGAGGGGAAAGTTCAGCTCCTCACTGCTGGGCTTCAGTTACATTTAGGGGTCATACGCCTTCAAAGAGGGGGCAATTATTTATTATCACCCCCCCCTAATTCTTCAGTGATATGAAGCTGAAGTCAGAGATTCTCCAGATTCTCGTTCAAATACAGCATTCAAATTCATCAGCATACCACTAGCGATTTCTAATGCTTGTTACACTGAAAAGGACCATGATACATTGAATTAAACTAAGACTGAGAAAATTCTCACATTTGTGGGTTTCGTTGGTCACTTGTGGCCCCATTTCTCATAACACTAGAGGGCCATGTAGCCTTAACACTTCCCCCTAGAATCCGCATTCCCTATCCCTGGGAGTGAACATGCAAAAAGGAGGGGTGTGGGCTAAGTGGTAGGGGCGAGGGGTGAAATGGGATTGGGCCTAAGTTTGTTTGTGTGAATTGAATTGAATCTAACTGAACTAAACTGTAACTGAATCATGTCAAATTAAGTGGAGTTGAATCAATCCAAACTTGAATTCATTAGAATTGAAGTGAATTGATACCAATCAATCCACTCCTCTGAGTCCTTG
This sequence comes from Pygocentrus nattereri, assembly GCF_015220715.1. Lineage (NCBI taxonomy): Eukaryota > Metazoa > Chordata > Actinopteri > Characiformes > Serrasalmidae > Pygocentrus > Pygocentrus nattereri. The sequence continues at coordinate 5,135,656 of NC_051238.1, read as the reverse complement.
TTCTCTCTCTCTCTCTGTATGAACACAAGGACCAAACCTATAAAAAGAGTTTGGCTCTGTCTGATAGAACCATGGCTACAGGGGCAGGAGCTCCCCTACACGGACCCTGTCACAGTCAAACACACATTCATGCATGTAATTATTAACAATATGAATAAAAACTTTGTTTTTTTTTTTAAGACATTAAGTTATTCAGCAGTATTTAGGTTGGGCTAAGAACGTCCGAAGAGCAAACTGAACGAGGGCAGAGAACATCATTCTTGGAAGTGACGCTTCACTATAAATAGCTACCTGTGACTAATGATTAGTGCAACAGCAGTGGTACGTCTTCAATACCAGCAGGTTATGTGTTCAGTGTTATTTGTCCATTTTGTACATGTGTCAGTCACAATTGCAGTTGTTATTGTGCCTATTTCCCACTCCCTTGTGCAGGGGGCGGCAACATGTGGCTCTTTTACTGCTCTGTTGCAGCTCCACAGCAGAAAGGACAAAAACGGCTTATCTCAACATCTGGGTTGTCAACACCTGCCCTAGGTGTAGGCCATTCAGGAGAAAGCTGAAGGAGCCACTGCTGCACACGAACACTGATACTTCTGATGCTGCAAACTAAGGAGCAGGTATACGATCATTTAGTATGAGGCTAGCAGATCAGTTACGTTTATCCCAGGTGGAGTGTCAATTTGGAGCTGGCTGATTTTGTCATCTAGACATGCTTTATGAATGTACATCAGGGTCCACCAGATATTACATGAAATAAATTCCCCTTATGTGATGTGTTTAGTGAACTGAGTAAGAACCACTGGTTTCAGCTGCTGTTTTATACAGAGTAATAACGCTGCAAAGCTTCTTGGGATCTTTGAAATGACTGCTGTACGCTTTCTGTTATGCTGTTTGGATTACATTTATTGACCTAATCCATGTTTGTAAGGAGAGATGTGCGGCACCTGCCTTCTCCACCCCCCTCTTGACTTCTCCATAGCAGAGACACAGTGCTGGAATTGTTGGCCCATAAAACCTTAATATGATGTCTCAGCGCTGGTTAATGGCCCTGCTTTCGTGGCCTGGACAACGACACCGTTGACCAAAGTCCAGCGCACTTGAGGTGCAATAAACAGCAATACAGCCCGCTGTATCTGTAACTGCAAGCTAGTTCTTCTTCATGTCCTCGGCCTGCTGTCAAGTTAGGAGCGGGAGCTATGCTGTAATGTTCTGCTCAGGTCAATAAACTCTAATAAAGAGGCTGTAAATGGTGCAATCATGCTTGGCAGCCTTGAAACCTCAGAAATACAAAGGTTTTCAGAATCCAAGCAGGGAGGCCTTGGGGTTCCTTCCTGAGAGATTCAGAGACTTTTTTCCTGCCCTCTGGTGCCTTTTAAAACGTGTGTTTTAATCCACCGATTTATGGCTGTGTATTTCGCTCTTATTTATGCATTGTTGACCTTATATCCAAAATCAGTGATTTATCGCTTTTGCTGTTTGCCAGTGTTTATGTTAATCTGCAAGGCAGTCATTTTCCTTCCTTATTCACTGTAATGATCAAATATTTTGTTGTATGTGGTGTCATGTTGTGCATGCCAGCATCGCAGGAGAAGGCAATTTATCGCAAATTCAGTTGAATTCTGATTCAGACACGTTCAAACACATTTATATGTGAAACAACATTATTAATTACAAAATGTGCATAGGTGATCTTCAGTTGGCCTCAAAGGACCCTCATATCAGAGGACAAATCAAAGTGCTCGTTTAGTGCATCGACCAGGTTGTGTATTGAGTACTGAGCGCTGTGTCTAGCGTACTGAGCAGGTTGCGATTCACATTCAGACATAAAACACAGAAGCCATTTAGTGTTTCTTTTTTGTTTCTGATGGTTTTGGCTTATGGTTTAACCGGTGACTCGTATATCAGCAACAATATCCCTTCCCGAATGGTAATACGCATGGTGACGCATACAACCAGCAGTTTACATCAGAGACGTTACAAATGAGAAGACCTGCCTCTGGTTGAAGTAGGAACGGGATTTCCTATTCTCCTCAAATTTCCTATTCTTGCGTTTCGCATGACGTCACACTGTATCGTTGGCACCCTTTTGTGGACCAAATCGGGGAGAGATGGCGCTGGACAATGCCTTCAATTTGCTGTCCTTTGTGAATGATTCATCTGGAAGATGCAACAGAAGCCGAGAGACGAGAGACACTTAGACCTTTGGTTCAGTGTTTTCAAACTCCAGGCCCCCTGCACTGTATAGTTTGTGTTTTCTCTGCTGTTCACAGCTCGTTCAGCTCAAATAGGGTTTAATTATCCAATAATATGCGTTATTTTAATCACAGAAACAGCAATTGGATTGTTGCAGGAGCTGGAACCTCTGCACTAACTGCACTAAGCAAACTTACAAAATCACGTCTGTTGAAATCCGACGTCTTTTTCTGACCCACGACACTCAGTCTGACATTTAATTATGTTTCTCCATTCAAACGTCATTTAAATCTCCAGAAACTGAGAATAAAGCTATACCGGCTGTTTGCTGCTCTGTTAGGGGGCGACTGTTCATCTCTCGGCTGATGACATTAGCTGAAGTGATCTGAAAGCTAGCATTGTTCACATCTGTGTTAATTAGCTGATGTGGCCTCACCCTTCATATGACGACAGAGTGTTTTCTCCTCTTTTTGCAACACCATGGGGTCCTTTACCCACCCAGACGTGAAGAGCCGGTGGGCTTCTGTGCTTCTAAATGCTTTGAGAGACTCCAGAATAGGGAGAGGGGTTGTGTATGAGACAAATATAAATGTGAGGAAAACACAACTTTGGTAGCTTGTCCGCCAGTTTAAGTGGGTCCAGGAGTTCAGGGGAAACTGTATAAGGATCTCGACTCTGTAACATTTTTCTCTTGCAAAGTAAGGAGAGTCATTTTATCCATCTTTCACATCTAGTAATGTTCGTGCGGAGCCAGAGCTTTGGTCCCAAATACGCCGGCCACAGCAGAAAAATCAAGCGACTGAAACCTTAAGATAAGGACTTTGTTTACATGACACAATCGTACTGTCCTACTGCGCACGCGTTCCACTGGCCTGAAACCACTGGAGTGAAACTGCAGGTGTAAATCTGCAGCTCTGCAGCCGAACCCTTCTCTAATGATGAGCCTATTAACTGAGTTAAGCTAGACTCTATCTGGGTTAACGTATTATAATGTCTGATATGATGTCTAATCTCAGAGAAATATTGGGATCAGTTAGCTATCTTACCTCAGCTTAGCTGATAGTGTCTGTGCCTATATGCAACGATGTTTGCCAATCTGACGGAACACATTCTGATTACAGATTAAGACTGAGGTGTTTATGCTCACTCTACTCAACGTCTTCATTTATATGCTCACTACAAGTAATCTGATCCAAAATGACGTGCATGCATGGAGTAGCGCTTAGTGTAAACGTCACCATGACAGCGAGCATCTCGTCCAGTCAGAGTGAGATGAGCAGCAGTGAGCAGTGCTTGTGTTTTTAACTGCTTTAAACTGACGTCAGACTCAGGAAAACGTCCTTCACATGTCCTTATTAAAGAAGGCCGAGAGGAAGACGTCGTGTTCTGAGACACGTAAGCTGGACGTTCGTCCCACCGCCGTCTTTTAAAGATCAGGAACTTCGTCTCATCTGCAGACCAGCTTCTGCTCCGCCATGTCGAACGGTTTAACCTTTTTTTTTCGTTCAATCAGATAGAAATTGTATTCCGAATAGCCTCAATCAGACAAGACTATTCCGATTGAAGTGTTCACATTGACGTATTCTATTCCGATTGAGCTATTAGTCGGATTATTAACGGATTATTAGTCTGCATGTAAACGTGGCTATTGCTTAATAAAGCAGCCAGATTAAACAAGACTGTGCAGCACTAACATCTAGATTTTGTTTAAAGTTGTGTGCACTTCTTTCTTCTTTGCTTAAAGACCTTGTGTGAAAGACAACACATCCTCCCTTAGCATCCAACGTTTCCCCAGCTAGCATTAGTCTGGCTAGCTGATCTGTCTCATAGGTGAGATCTGTCGTCTGTTTGTTCATTCAGAAAGTAGCTTTCATGTAACTAATGATAAAATAAGCACAACTAGGAGGAATTTTGGATGAGCTGTTGGCCCTAAACTGATGTTTTTGGTCCAGGCCACTTGGGACTGGCCTGAAATGGTTTGGCCACCAGTGGAGTAGAGCACAAGCACGGATGAGACACAGTGGAGCAGTAAGGGCACAATTCAATGACTGAGAGTAAACCCTCTGGGTAAGAGGGCATTACAGGTCACTACCGTTTCCACGTTAGCGGCAGGCCACGAGCGCGTGCTCCAACCTCACTCTGAATTTAGGAGTTGCGGATAAAGCATTTTCCACATCTGTAGCACTTCCTGTTTTTTTTTTTTTTTTTTTTTTTTAAAGGCCAGAAAAAGAAGCGTACATTTGTCGAAAGTGACGCCACTTGCTCTCACTGGTGAGCCTGGCTTTGTCTTTTTTTTGACTCACTGTTTTAATGTTTTGGTGAGTCATTCATACGCTTTAGAAACGAGATCTGACTGATGGAAATCTGTTCTCGAAAGAGTTCAACCACGAAAAGGAGACATTTTAATGCACCTTTTGTTTGAGGCAAACATGCTTTTGAGTCAGGAGTCTTCTGCATGAAAGATGTGCATGAAAATAGTTTTATCTGACAAAAACAAAATACAGATACGGCAAAAATAACCAGCACAGAGGGCCTTTAGTGTTGGCCTCTTTTAGGTCAGGAAAACAATTGATGTCCTTGACAGCTCCATGTTTGGGGTTTGGGATGAGGCCTTAATAGGAATGTAATGAATGACAGGCAGATGCTTTACAAACATTACATAGTTAACATAGTTAATGAACAACATTAATAACATCCTGCTCGGTACAGTGGGGTGTTCCGTTACAGCAGCCCACCTGGACTGTACAGTTTTACTGCTTTCCCTGCTCTAAGGCTATTGATCACACTTCTTGAATCAAGCGTGCTACAGCTAAAAATATTATACTCCATCATACCGTGTGCTCTTTTTAAGTTTAAAGTGTTAATAGTTTGGGATTAGGCTAATTGGTGGGCGTAAACTTCCATTACGTGGTCGCAACACTAGCCTTGTAGCGTCGGTGCAAAATTAAAGAAGAAAACGTCAGACACCAATTTTGTGTTGGCCAACCCTTTTGGAGGGGATTGGGGGGGATTGAAGGGGATTGGGGGGGATAGGGGGGGGGGCAGTATTTTTCACTGATGGAACGTAGACAGAGAACTTGTAGAGAGGAGAATTCCCACTCTGCCATGTCTTCTGTGTTTCTCTTAACACTAGAGGGCGCTCCCAAGCAAGTCTAAAATGAGCGGGTTGATATGGAGCGATTGAGCAAAATCACAGTTTATAAACGCTGAAACAGTTTTACTGTAAAAGAACGCACTCATGTCCTGAACACAGAGCGGCATGAAACACTTTAACACCGCTGTTATATTTTTAAGAGCTTTTAATTTTTAGTTTTAGTTATAGGCGTTTAAAACGGCGCCATGACGCCACTGAGCACGAACAGCCAATGAGCTGCTCCGCTCACCAACCAATCAGCACTCAGTAGCAGTAATGTTTGCGTTCTGCTGCCCAAAACCCGTTTGCTGTAGAAAAAAGGAAATTTCTAGGTGAGATTTCTTTGTTTTTTTTAGTGAAATACATCCTACTAAATTCCAAAATGAAAGGAAAGTTCTGGGCAAGAGATCCGAAACTATTTTAACTTTTTTTAAACATTTTTAGCCGTTGAGCTCCATTCACTCCCATTCATTGAGGACTCAGGAGCGCTGGCGCCCTTTGATATAACTAGGGAAATAGGAAGTGGCCAGGCTCCTCATAAACCAGCTCTGGCACAGACTTATTATGGTGGCAGCAAACTATAAGCAGAGCCCAAATTAGGAGGACGATGGTGCGCTCAGCAGCGTTGTCTGCCAGAAAACAAGCCTGTTGCTAGCCCCTAGATGTAATGTAAGTTAGCTTGGCTGAAAAATCCCCACAGAATACTCCAAGTAAGCCTGTAAATGTGTGTCATGTGTGCAAAGAACAAGATAAAAAATAAACTCTCTCACAAGAGAAAAACAGCTCTGTTTGCTAATGATAGCCCTTGGCAGGCCTGCTTGTTTAGCTTGCATTATTGTTTGCTCTCCACATGTTAAATGAGCACGGACTAGGGTGGGCTCTGGAGGGGTGTGGTATGGTTAGCGGCAGATTTTGCTGCAATCGTGCACCAAAATATGAACAAGTTGTCCTAAGACATGTACTCTGGTTACGGGACCACGTCTGAGGAGGTGCCCGCCTTGTGTCCAGGTGTGTATGACTGAAGTAGTGCACTGCAAAAAATGATGTCAAGTAAAATGATCTTAAATATGGTCAATAAATCTAATGTTCCTCCTGTTGAGTTTGTTGTGAGCTTAATTTAAGATTATTTAACTTATTTCTAGACATTTTTACTTGTTTGAAGCAATTCAATCAACTGAAATAACCCCTTAATGACCTAAAACGAGCTGGATAATCTTATAATAAGTGCACAACCATCTCAGAACGGGAAATGTTCGATATATCGGCTGGATTTAAGATCATTTCAGACCATTTTTTGCAGTGGGAAGTCACTTTGGACAGTGTGCGTGCTCTTTATGAGGCTGGAGACACACTTGTTTTGTGTTGTAAATGCGCTCATGGCTGATTGTGCATGTGCACTCTGTGATGATTTCTAGTTGTTAAGTGGGTTTTAGTCCCCAGTGATTTCACACACTCTTAGACACTCAAAGCCCCCGGCAGCATCTACACACACCCACTCAGGCCTGTTCAGTTACACTCAAGCAGGAATGCACTGTCCAAAAGCTTTAGCTACTGCAGAGGTGGGTAGAAAACCAGCTCCACTGGCTTTTACTCCTATATGAGGCATTATATCACTGAAACAATGCTAACTTGACTTGAGTGTGGGTTTAGGTAGGTTACTCTCCAGGCCTCTGAGTGATTGTTCGATGGAAGAGAGGCTGATGGAGAGCGACTAAAGTCCGACCCGTATTGTTCAGCACTGCGCTACACAGCAGTGAGCAACATGCTGCAGAGCTTTTGGGAAACGGAGCTTAGACAAGTAAGCAGTCAACCCCGCTTTGTTTTCGCCCACACACTCCCGCTCTGTCGCTCTCTCTTTCCCTCTAGTTCACGCTGATCCCAGTCATGTGGCCTGGCTTACCGCTCGCCCAGCCGGAGAGGAAGGGGGCGGGGGGAGCTCTTGGCTAAAGTGCAGGCGAGGGTCCCTCACCATGCACTAGATAAGGGATTAAAGTGTCTGTTCAGCAAATACACTCTTTGAATGAGGGTGTGTGTGTGTGTGTGTGTGTGTGTGTGTGTCCAGTCTCAGAGTTATACTAAGAAATGTATTAGTCTAGACCACAATGACTCAGCACCCGAGAGGCAAAGTAGTTTTATGGTTATTACTTTCAATTTAAGGTTGAAATGACAGTCTGTAGCTTTATGTATACATTGGTCTATATATCTACTGTATATATGTATGTATCTATCTGTCTGTCTGTCTTTTTGTCTGCCTGCCTGTCTGTCTGCCTGCCCACTTGCCTGCCTGTCTGTCTGCCCACTTGCCTGCCTGGCTGCCTCAACTCACTTACCTGCCTATCTATCTATCTGTCTGTTTGTCTGTCTGCCTCTCTGTCTGCCTGTCTGTTTACCCACTTGTCTGTCTATCTATCTATCTATCTATCTATCTATCTATCTATCTATCTATCTATCTATCTATCTATCTATCTATCTATCTATCTATCTATCTATCTATCTATCTCTCTCTGTCTGTCTTTCTGTCTGTGTTCCTGTCTGTCTACCAGCCTTCCTGTCTGTCTGTCTACCTGCTTGCCTCTCTGTCTGTCTGTCTGTCTCTCAATCTATTTATCTATCTAGTTTTTTTCAGAGCCCACGCATCCATTCATCCATCTGGTCATAATGGTATCTCAGCTTGTGGCAGATGGTGTAGTTCCAGCAGGGATTCAAACTGACCGACACTGATCAGGCTAGTTTAAGCCTCTGAGCTCATGGGCTGAGGTACAGGCTACTCAGGGTATAGATAGGGATGTAATGGATTAGAATAATATTTAATGAATATTTATTCCACTACAGTAACATGTTTGGGCTAATTGTCAAATGTGATCCCCACAGACAGCTCATGGTTTTGTTTTGTCCATATTCTACTATAGTGTAAACAGATCCTCCAGTCTCCTTGAACCTTCAGTCTATTTTTTTATAAATAATCAAATGAAATCATGATGAAATGAGACATTTCCTAAAAACTGTAATCAAATCGTATTATTGCAAAGTCAGACAGTAACTTGACTGGCTGCCATTGCCCCAGTTATCATAAACAACTGCTTTCCTCCTCACTCCTGCACGCACACGGCCCAGGATTATCCCCTTTTTTCCCCAGTCACTTGGCCCACAGCAAGTCCAGACTGATTAGGATCTCACCCCTGACCCAGCCTGGAGCTGATTCCCATCAGCCACACCACAGCTAATCCCTACAGACAGACTCAATCTTACCAAAACACAACAATCAGCGTTTGGATTACTGTTTTACCAGCACTAAACCACTATAGTGCAGAACATTCTGCTGACACAGCCTGTTGAGTTGATCAGATTCAACCATAACAATAAGTGCCATAAAGCTATTCAGACTGCATAAGAAATGTCCGACTATGTTTGACGCAGAAATCCATCTTTAAAGTACCATTGAGAAATCAACTTTCCATCAGGTTGTTGAGTAGAGTGAGCATAAATGTCGGCCCACCCTTTGCAGCTATAACAACTCTTCTGGGAAGGCTTTCCACAAGGGTTAGGAGTGTGTTTATGGGAATTTTTGACCGTTCTTCCAGAAGCACATTTGTGAGGTCAGACACTGATGTTGGACGAGAAGGCCTGGCTCACAGTCTCCGCTCTAATTCATCCCAAAGGTGTTCTGTCGGGTTGAGGTCAGGACTCTGTGCAGGCCAGTCAAGTTCTTCTACACCAAACTGGCTCATCCGTGTCTTTATGGACCTGCTTTGTGCACTGGTGCGCAGTCATGTTGGAACAGGAAGGGGCCGTCCCCAAACTGTTCCCACAGAGTTGGGAGCGTGAAATTGTCCAAAATCTCTTGGTGCTGAAGTTTTAAGAGTTCCTTTCACTGGAACTAAGGGGCCGAGCCCAACTCCTGAAAAACACCCCCACACCATGATCCCCCCTCCACCAAACTTTACACTTGGCACAATGCAGTCAGACAAGTACCGTCTCCTGGCAACCACCAAACCTAGACTCGTCCATCTGATTGCCAGATGGAGAAGCGAGATTGGTCACTCCAGAGAACACGTCTCCACTGCTCTAGAGTCCAGTGGCGGCGCTTTACACCACTGCATTCCACGCTTTGCATTGCGGATGGTGAGTGAATACTTTTGGAAATATAGTGTATAATGTATTAAATTGGATTGGCAAAAATCTTTGCATGTAAACACAGTCAATGATTAGGTTGGGGGATATAATGCATAGCATCGCATGGCAGGTAACATATTAGGCCAGAATGCCCCTTAAATAATCTCAAATAGGTCTGCTTATGATATACTCTTATATATAAAAGTGGACAAAAGTCACTCATATTTGCTTTGGGATGATAAAGGAGAACTATTTGTTTAAGAGTAAGCAAAACACACATTGTGTCTATGTGGCAGGAGATTTTACTAGAACCTACATGACTGGCTTGTGTTGGAATAATGATGAATGAGTTTAATGATGATGACACAGCTGAGTGTCAGAGTTTTTAGGAAGTCCCAGCCCTGACGGCAGCTTTTTTCTTTTCTTTTTCCAAAGAAACGAAAATAAAACCTTCTGCAGTGCATTCCCATATTATATATATATATATATATATATATATATATATATATATATATATATATATATATATATATATATATATACACACACACATATATACATCAATCAGGCATAACATTATGACCACCTCCTTGTTTCTACACTCAATGTCCATTTTATCAGCTCCACTTACTGTATAGGAGCACTTTGGAGTTCTACAGTTACAGACTGTAGTCCATCTGTTTATCCATGGACCTTCCTGTGACCACTGATGAAGGACTGTGCAGCAGCAGATGAGCCGTCATCTCTGACTTTACATCTACAAGGTGGACCGACAAGGTAGGAGTGTCTAACAGAGTGGACAGTGAGTGGACACAGTGTTTAAAAACTCCAGCAGCACTGCTGTGTCTGATCCACTCATACCAGCACCACACACTCTAACACACCACCATCATGTCAGTGTTACTGCAGTGCTGAGAATGATCCACCACCCAAATAGTACCTGCTCTGTGAGGGTCCATGGGGGTCCTGACCACTGAAGAACAGGGTAACAGAGTATCAGAGAAACAGATGGACTACAGTCTGTAACTGTAGAACTACAGAGTGCAGCTATACAGTAAGTGGAGGTGACAAGGAAACAAGGAGGTGGTCATGATGTTCTGCCTGATCGGTGTCTATATATGAGTCGTTTTGCCTGCAACCATATTATGCAGTGTTTTGCATGTGAGCTCCTCTGGCCTTGTTTGTTCTCCGACTGTCTGAATAGACTGGAAAATGTAAATTATGCAGACCATTACCAAAGACATATTAGACTGCCCTCTAGTGGACACTACAGTCCTTTAAGAAGCACACACTTGGAAAAGATGATTCTTTAAGGGTTCTTTGCTAAAGGGAATGGTTACATGCAGTACTTGAGTTCTATATAGAACCATTTCATGCTTAAATGTTTTACTACATGGTAAAATGGTTCTTCAGATTGAGAGAAACCCAAGTGTAGTATTTGGTTTCTATATAGAAGCTTCCGAAAAGGGTTTTGTGTTTGAACCAAATGGTTCCTTTTATCGTGATGTCAAGCTAGTAACAATAGAGGAACCCTTTTTGGTGCTAGATAGAATTCTATTCAAAATGCTTATATATATATATATATATAAAACCATCTACAGCATGTTCTTTATCAATCTGAAGAACCCTTTCATGATTCAGAGAAGCCTTTAATCATGCAGTGAGTGTTCATTTCCTTCACTAAAGAACCCTTCTTCTTCAGACTGATGGGGAACGTGCTGTAGATGGTTCTGTGTAGAAGCTTTTTGAAAATGGTTCTTTTTGGCACCAAAAATGGGTTCTTCTACTGTTACAATGTCAAGCTTGTCACAATAGAAGAACCCTTCTTAGTGCTACATAGAACACTTTTAGTCATGCAAAGGGTTCTTTGAGTGTTCATGGTTCTTTACAGAACATTTTTCTTTACTTAAGAACGCTTGTTATTGAGACTGATGGAAAAAATGGTGTAGATGGTTCTACATAGCACTAAAAAGGGTTCAAGCTTGGCATTGTAAAAACAGCAGAACCCTTTTTGGGTGCTAAATAGAACCATTCTCTCTGTCTCTCTCTCTCTCTCTCTCTCTCTCTCTCTCTCTCTCTCTCCCCCTCGCTCTCTCCCTCTCTCTCTCTCTCTCTCTCTCTCTCTCTCTCTCTCCCTCTCCCTCTCTCTCTCTCTCCTCTCTCTCCTCTCTCTCTCGGTCATCCCCTCTCGGGGGTTTCTGGAAGTGAGTGAACGTGTGTGTGTGGGTGAGAGAGAGAGAGAGAGAGAGAGAGAGAGAGAGAGAGAGAGAGAGAGAGAGAGAGAGAGAGTGCCTGTGCAGTAGTCAGCTGATGCTTACAGAGGCTTTTCTTACCACACAGTTTCACAACAGCCGAGTTTCCATTGCGCTGTTTTCTCCTCGCTGTGAGCTGGAATAGGGAAGATGCAGCCCTTTTCTGCGTTCGGCTCTGTTTTGGTTTGCCTTCGTCAGAAAACCGCAGCCGGTCAGCTTTCATTTCTGCTCTGCTTGGGGCCTGAACTGTCCAGCAACAGTGTTCTGGTGTCATGGAGATAAGAGATCAGTGTGTTTGAGAAAACAAATCAAAGTGAATCATAGGAGGAGAGTAAATACAGCAGCCACGAGGAAAACCAGCAGGGCCAGAGGACCCATATCACGCACAACTGAATTCTCCTCACTTTTTAAAATAAAGTTTGATGTAATACGTAAACACTGTCAGACTTTTACTGCTGTTCACTCCCCAGTCCGTACGTCCGTATATGAGTCTGTTTTGTAAACAGCCTGCTTTGAAGGCATTGTTTTTGTGATGCCACCAAAAAACAACACATTAACATATGCTGTCAGAAGAAAACCTCGTATCTCCAAAGTGGTAACTTTACAGGAGAAGAAAAAAACATACTTGACTTTTAATGTAAGTCAATGGAACCAGAATTTCTTCTAAGTCATTTTGGGTTGGTTCTTTTGGTCCATTCATCATGAAATTTACAAACCATGTAAAGGGTCACAGGCCTTTTCAAATTATGTCAAAAACTGAAAAATGACAAAAACGGAGATGCAAGGTTTTCTTCCAACAACAGCAATAAATGGTCAGCCTACAGCAGTTTAGCACCACCCACTCTGACTGAAGTTATAAGGAGTGTTTTAGGCTGCTTTTATAATGAGGCACATACAGGGAAGTCAATCACAACCCATCTACATATATCAATGCTGTGTAGTCCTCACCCTCAGATGCCACCCCTGCATAATCATAGACTAATCTAATTAACCACTGCCCCACCTGTTTTTCCCGCTTTGGGCTATAATACTATATACTAACAATGTTTACTATCTGGTGTCGACCAGAGGAGGATGTGTCCCCTTCTGAGTCTTGGTTCCTCTCAAGGTTTCTTGCTCTTAGGGAGTTTTTCCTTGCCACTGTTGCCACTGGCGACGCTCATGGGGGCTCGGACCCAGATTTTCTTTTCTTTCTGTGATGCTGATTGTTCTGTAAAGCTGCTTTGTGACAACACCTGTTGTAAAAAGCACCATATAAATAAACTTTGATTGATTGAGTCTTCAGGGCATTTTTAAACAGCCTGTTTAATAAAGAAAGGTTGGGAAATGGTCATGTAAAAAATTAATTATATTCAGTCAAATCTAAGAGAAAACGTAGAACATATTCCCTTTAAGATGTGAGCACAACCCTGTAAACAGAACAGAGAGTGCTGTTGTCGGAAGAAAACCTAATATCTCTAAAATGGTAACTTTACAGGAGAAGTAAAAAACTTACTTTACTTTTAATGTAAGTCAATGGAACCAGATTTTTTCCCAAGACATTTTGGGCCTTTATTTTCATGAAATTTACACACAATGTAAAGGGCAACCAGCTTTTTCAAAGTGCGCCAAAAACTGAAAAACAACAAAAATGGAGATAGGAGGTTTTCTTTCAACAGCAGTAATGTGTCAGTCTTAAAGGCACAGTCAGAAAAACAGGCTGTTTACGTCTAAAGGAAATAGAGAGGTCATGAAAAATGAATTATGTTCAGTAAAACAGGTAAAAATGTAAAACATGTTCCCTCTGAATAAAACCATGTAAACAAAATAAAACTAAATAGGTTGGAGTACGAACAAAAAATGGAACAGAAATACTTGTTCTCAGAAGAACCTGGAGTTGCGTGTTGTTTCATTTGGATATAAAATAAATTAAAGCCATTCGTGAAGTTTCGCACGGAGGCATTGACGATTAGCATCATGCTAACTGCGTACCTGAATGATTAATGATTAAGTGACCCTTATTAGTCCCACAACAGGGAAATTTGACCTCTGCATTTAACCCGTCCGTGCAGTGAAACAACACACACACACACTAGTGAGCACACACACACTAGGGGGCAGTGAGCACACTTGCCCGGAGTGGTGGGCAGCCCTATCTGCAGCGCCCGGGAGCAGTTGGGGGTCAGGCGTCTTGCTCAAGGACACCTCAGTCATGGACTGTCAGCTCTGGGGATCGAACCGGTAACCTTCCGGTCACAGGGCCAGTTCCCGAACCTCCAGCCCACGACTGCCCCTTTTAAAAATTATTTATTTATTCATTTTTATAAGGATTAAAATCATTACACACTTGCCTAAGTTGCGGTAACTAATCTCAAAAACGAAAGAAGCAAACTTTGAACACCACACATGTCTTGGCTTGACTTGGCTTGAAACTGAAAATGAGGTTTTTCACCAAACTAGCGCTTTAAACCTGACCAGCTGCGAAAGAATGAAGCACACAGTTCAGCTGGTACTCAGTTTAGCTGTTACTGTTCTCCTCTGCAGTTAGTTTCATCTGACAGGGAGTTCATGAAGGTAATGAAACATGCTTAATATAAAACTAGAGGGAAAACAATCACATCAACAGGTTCTCTGCCTCACCAACCACACGGCCATGTCTACATATAAAAATCACACGAACCTGAGTGTGAAGCGCTGCCTTCCCTCCGTTATATAATCCTGTCCCACTTTCTGAGAGCAATATTACGGCCGCTCTCTAATGGCACTGAATGCAGTCCAGCAGCGACGTTGACCTCCCCAAATTGGCGGCATGGTCGGCATCTACGTATGTATATCTATGACAGCGTTCAATGAAACAGGAGTTAGCTTCCATGTTCCTGTGTCAGCCGTACTAACCCTCGCTTTCAGAAGGTTTTTCTGCGGGTGGGTTATTGTTTTATGTTACTGCCACCATTAGCTGCTAATCTGATACTACCCAGCAGGGGAGGCTAAGGAGCTGAGCGTTTCAGAGACTACGCTACATTATTTAGTCAGTTCAGGCTTTCGTGGCTAATCGTCCAGGCCAGAATCAGAATCGCAAGCCATAGAGCGCTCCATGAAACATGGCTTCCACGTTGACCGTTTCTCGGTTTGTGGCTGTAATCCTGTCAAAGAGGCCGATGTCAGGCTAACTTTTGTTTCAGAGAACATTCTGGGTTTTGTGTGTCCGATTAAACTAGCTAAACTAGCTAGCTAGAAAGAGACCATGACAAATGAGCTAAGCTCATTAGCATTAGTGTAGGTGGCTAATGGAATTAGCTACGTATGTCGGCTAGGTCTGACTCGCAATACAAGGAGCTTTCTCGGAAACGAGAGAGCTTATATTGGTTTGCTGTTCTGTAGGAGGTGAAATTTAGGACTGTTAATGAGACAAATAATTATTATTTGTATGATTTTTAAAAAAAATGTACACAAATGTCCAGGATTGAATTGCTGTAATTCCAAGAGGCCTTGGCCGGTTCTCTCGAGGCCAGTCTCTGAGGGTTGGCCATTAACTTCCCTGGGATTGGTTTGCAGTGTGATCCTTAAGGAAGAGGCTCAGTTTCACTAAACATGAGATTTTGTTTCTTCGTGTCACAAAATATTAGGTAAAGTAGCATCAGTGGAGATGACAAACCCATAAGCTGCTTATAAATCTTCTACAGCCCTGCATTTTTCTTCAGTGTGTGTATGTGACAGTTGGAAAATGCCGGCCCACTCTGGGGTCAGGTATGGGGCCGCTGGCTGGAGTTGCAGGGCTGCAGGCAGGAAGCGGCAGATTTCCTGGAATGTGTGTGTTTCCCTCTGCAGCAATAAAAGCAGCATCAGCCTCTCGCTCTGAGCCTGAACGTCACCACCACTCTCCGAGCCCTGTTTTTCAGTGATCGCTCTGACGGCGTAGCGATATTTGCCGGGTTTGCATGTGCTTATCTACAAATCTCAGTTCCGAATATGTGGGGATGGCATGTGAATGATAATAAAGCAGTAGTTAGTAAGTTTTATTTGACCTGTATTTGATTTAACACGGTTAAAAAAAACATAACAGTTGATGTTTTACCCCAAGAACAATGAAACTGTTGTTTTTCTGTAAATATAGGCTGAATCCAAATTTGCCTGCAACACCAAAAAGTTAGATGAGGAGCATGTTTATCACTGTGTTACATAACCTTTTATGTTAAAGAGTCTTTTGTCCATTTTTCTTGCATATTTTTTTTGCTTCCTTAAGGTTAAAAATCATCAGAATGAATTTGAACATGACCATTTTTCAATTTATCTCTTGAAATTTGAACGCGTTTTTCTTACTGTGCATTTAAGATCAACATAAGTGCATTAGCTGATTGGCTGTTCTCTTTTGCTGCAATGTATTTTGCCTCAATCCAAAAGCAGTTTGAGCTGAAACACTCCTTATAACTTCACTGAGAATGGGCGGGGCTAAACTGCTGTAAACTGAAAAAGCAAAAAGTGTAAATTTGTTGGTGTATTTTGCGTATAATAATGCATGACATGTTTTCAGTGGACGTCTGGACTGCAGATGGGCCAATCTAGCACTGGCACACTGATTATGTAGCCATGCTGTTATGATATGTGCAGGGTTGCCGTGTTAGAAGTCCCTGAAAAAGACGTTGTCTAGAAGGCAGCATCTGGTGCTCCATAATGTGCCAGATCTCTGCATTACGATGAGCACTGAGACTCAAGAGAAGGGGCGGGTTGGCGGGGGGCAAGGCAAGACACAGCAGTCAGAGAAGAAAGTGAGCCAGAGGGAAGTTATTTCACATGCATGCTCTAATAAATACTGATGAAATATGACTGAATTGTATTTTATTTGATTTGATTTTCAGTTTGTTGACTGTATAAGGGGCGGCACGGTGGCGTGGTGGGTAGCGCTGTCGCCTCACAGCGAGGAGGGCCTGGGTTCGATTCCCCGGCCGGGCGGCCAGGGTCCTCTCTGTGTGGAGTTTGCATGTTCTCCCCGTGTCTGCGTGGGTTTCCTCCGGGTTCTCCGGTTTCCTCCCACAGTCCAAAGACATGCAGTCAGGCCAATTGGACATGCTAAATTACCCCTAGGTGTGAGTGTGTGAGTGACTGTCTGTGTCTGTGTGTCTGCCCTGCGATGGACTGGCGACCTGTCCAGGGTGTATCCTGCCTTCCGCCCGAAGACTGCTGGGATAGGCTCCAGCATCCCCCCGCGACCCTGACGGAGAAGCGGCTTAGAAAATGGATGGATGGATGGATGGATGGATGACTGTATAAGATGTTTATATACCTTCTACGCTACTTAAGTAAACAGTATGTGGCACTGAGTCATGATGCAAGTTAGACGTTATGATGTTCTGGACCTTTGCTCGAGGATATTTTCTGGACCTTATTGAATTAAGTTAAAGACCCCTACTGTAGGCACTAACACGCCCATATACCATGAAAGAAAACTGGCTTTTGAACTTTACTCTGGTAACAATCTGCCTGGTCTTTTTCTTCTTTGGCCCGGAGGATACATCCTCCTTTATTTCCGTGAAACAATCTAAGAAATTTAACGCATATTTACAAAAACAATGACGTTGCATTGTTTGTTTATATACAGGTCAAACTAAATTTACAGATCACTCCTTTATATCCCAAGTTTTTTGCACTTTGTGGTTTGTGCACCAACTCCTTAAGTCTGAGTCTGTGAGACTGCAGTCCGGAGAGACTCTGCGAGTGTGTGTGAGAAGGTCACTCCATGTCCACTGAACTGTTTACAAATGCAGCCACCAGGAAACTCCCCCCAAACCCTCAAACTAAACAGCCTGCAAAACACGCACAGAAGAAAAAGCAAGACTTTAGCCTGACAGGCATTAGTCAACAAGGAAAACAGCAAATGAAAGCATTATTCATGTAGGCGGTATACTTATTATTTTCATTATGAGATTGAATATTATCATTTTTTTGATCCTACAGTACTGTGTGAAAGTCTTAGGCACCCAAGACAAAAAATCTATTTATTTGTGTAGTTTGTGTTTATTTGCTGAGAAAAGCGTTAATATTTGAATAAACAAAATTGATAGAACACTAATTAATAATGATTTTATATATATATATAATTTGATTTTCTGGATGTTAGTTTGTCTGTTTAACCATTTCCAAGCCGCTCCTCGAGGAAGCCCAGTATTACAGTATTATATGTAGTTAAAAAGCAGCTCCTGGTTTGACCAATCAGTGCTCAGTAAATTGTGCTCATGATGTAATTGATGATATTAACGAGTCTCTGTGGCGGCTGTGAAGGTGTCGAGGAAAAAATATGGACCCAAGAAATTCTTGTTACTTTTTATTGTTTTTCTGTTTATTTGAATTATGAATACGACTTTATTCTAATGTATATTGTGATAAACTCACTGCTGAGGTCAACTGGTTAAACATTTGCTTAAATGCCTAAAACTCTCACACAGTACTGAACATTACAGTCTTTAGAAAGTGCTTCTTTCAGTGAGCCAAAAAAGAACTACTCTTGGTTCCCTAAAGATTGCACAAGAGATGTGTAAGTGTGAAGAACCGTTTAAAGATGTAAAGAACATTTACATAATGTCAAGATTTAAAGAAACTTAAAAGTGTACTTTGCACTCACACATCTCATTTACAAAAGGCCGAAAGGTTTTTAGGGAACCAAAAGTGGTTCTTTTATGGACAAAGATCCCTTTATTTTAAGAGTTTACTGATCAAACATTTGGAATCAATTCAATAATTATACACTTACAGTGTAGATTGAAATATCATGAACTAAAATGTTTTTCTTATATTCTAGCCAAAAAAATACAGTAGCTATATATTCATAAGAATTCCTTGTCAAGTATCAAGTTATTTGATTTAATCGTGAAATTTGAAATGTGAGGCAGAATATTGCTTTTATTATAACTTCATAAGTCTTTAAACAGCTTTTACAATTATTTTGGAATAATGTCATAATACAGTTTCATTCTGGACACTTCTAATATTTCTTAACATTTAGCCATCAAACTTATTTATTTGAGGTTTTCCCAGATTCACAGGCACAGATGAAGCCTAATCCAAGACAAAACAGAATTTCCGATGGAGGTTCACCATCAGCAGTGCAATTTAATCTGAGACTAGGCTTAATCCATGTCACAAAGCAGGATTTCTCAGTTTCGCCAGATAACTTGAGCCCAAAGTCAAGCCTGTCCAGAATGAGCAAAGCTGAGAGACATTCCTATTGGACAGTCCTTATTTTTGGGCTTAAGTTTTCTGACTAACTGAGAAGTCCAGCTTTGTGGAATGTCCCTCACTGGCCGGTTGCAGCAGTTGTATGTAAGTTTAAACGTGGGCTAGTGACGTAAATCTTTACTAAGTTCAGGTTTATGCAGTTATTGAGTTTTAACGTTGGACTTACTAGTTACTAAATATTTACGCCCTCCTCAGCAGGTGTAAGTTTTGGGGAAACCACATAGAAAGCACAGAAAAGACCAAAACCATGACTCAGCTGCTGCCCAGGCTGCTGATGTGTCGGTTATCCAGAAACCATTGTTTAAAAGGCTGCATATCGCTGTTATTGGAACAAACCTCGTATCTCCAAAATGATCATTTTACAGGAGAAAGAAAAACATGCTTCATTTGTAATGTTAGTCAGTGACTGTTGAGCTCTCCTGCTGCCCGCTTCAGACCAACTGCCCCGCCACCTGCCTTGGACTAGCTGCCCACCCTACACTGACGTTTTCATGGACTTCTATCTATTACTACTACTAGTATTACTGCTATTAATACTAGTAGTATAATAACTCTGTAGGTAGTTTGACCAGAGGAGGACGGGTCCCCCCTTGTGAGCCTTGGTTCCTCCCAAGGTTTCCTCCTCAGCTCTGAGGGAGGTTCTCCCTGCCACTGTTGCTCCTGGCTTGCTCACCTGGGGTTTTACATTCATGTTAAAACTCTGTCTTTACTGGAATTCTGTGAAGCTGCAAAACATCAGCTGTAAAAAGCGCCACAAATAAGCTTGACTTGATTTGATTTGAATGGAACCAGACGCTTTTCCAAGTCATTTTGAGTCGTTTCTTTTGGGCCATTCATCATGAAATTTACACACAAAGTGAAGGGCAACAGTTTCTTTAAAATTATATCAAAAACTGAAAAATGAAGATACGAGATTTTGTTCCAACAACAGCGATGTTTAGTTGCCTCAGGGAACTAATATTATAATATAGTTATAATATAATATAATATTAAAATATTAGCGGATAAACAGACAGCGACTCTATCACTATAATTACTTTTATGCAGTTTCACTTGTACACATTGTTCTCTTCTGTGGTGGATATTTATTCCATGGAGAAGTCAGAGCAGTTGCTGCTGCGTTTCCATGGCAGCAGGTTTACCGATTGGTTCTGAACTTGTTATCGTCATGCTAAAGCGACTTACACATTAGGTTCATTGTTACCAGTTAAACTTGCGGATTTGTGGTTCCACCAAATTTAGTAAAAGGACAGTGTGGAGCTAACCAGTGTAACTAAAGACTTCACGCACAAACTTAAGTATAAACTTACGCAAACCTGGTGCCACCCAGCCCGGGACACCAGCCCATGCTGTGGAGCAGGGGTGTCAAAGTCAACCGGCTATATTAAAAAATCTCAACAAGTCTGTGGGCCAAAGAAAAAAGGTTTTATTTCATTTATAATGAATGTTGTGCTGTAACCCAAACTGAGCATTGTTAGTTCAAAATATGCAAAAACTTTAATAGTAAAATATAGACACTTGTAAAAGTCCTTGACATATTATATGAATACTTGAAATATTCTGTATTTAAAAGTTTCCGGGAGCTCAGTCTTTTAAACCTACCTTTTTGCCTGAACTAACCTCATGACATCCTTTCTTTACCTATTTAAGTTGATTAATGCTTGGGCTCAGTTTCTGAGCTGAGGTTGAGTGTTTATACTGGCTGAACTGCAGCTGAAATGCAGTCAGCGTGTTTGGCGATATGACGTGTGGAACTGAGGTGTAACCACCGCCCTATAGATTGTTGTTGGGGTGGGAGAGTGAGAGAACACATTATGTTGCAGTGCATGCTGGGAATTGTAGTGTAGGAAACGGGCTACTATCAATAGAAATGAAAATGCTTTTGCGGGCCGGATAGGATTGTGTCTGGGACCTGAACTGGCCCGCTGGCCTCTGTTTGACACTTGGGTATAGAGGATAATTTTGGAATCATATTAGATATTTATCTGCAATAAATTTGCTTTTTGCCTTATTGAAAAACAGTGACTCTAAAAGTGCACCGTATATGTAGACAGTGCTTAGATGAGATATTATCTGTGGTGCGTTGTGATTACATGACCTAGAGCTGGTATAATTAATTTACCAGGACAGTATTTTTCAAGTATGCAAAGTGTTTTTCATTTCAGTCTCACACTGTTTGGATGACTCCAGCTGCTGCTTCATGCAAAGTCCTAGAATCCTCATCATCTGCAGTGAGATAGAATGAGATGTGTGTGTGTGTGTGTGTGTGTGTGTGTGTGTGTGTGTGTGTGTGTGTGTGTGTGTGTGTGTGTGTGTGTGTGTGTGTGTTGTTGCAGCGCGCCTGACATTTCTACAGACCATGTTTCTGCATAATGTGATGACATCACTCAGTTCAATGAGAGCAGCTGTCCCCACAAGGGCCGAGGTCATGAACTTTCCCACTCTCTCTCTCTCTCTCTCTCTCTCACCCTCACCCTCACTCTCACCCTCACTCTTTCACTCTCTCCTTCTGTCCCTTTCTCATTCTCTATCACTTTCTCCTTCTCTCTCCATTTCTCTCTCTCTCCCTTCCTCTCTCTCTCTCCTTCCCTCTCTGTCTCTTTCTCTCTCTCTCTCTCTCTCTCTCTCTCTCACACTCTCACCCTCACTCTTTCACTCTCTCCTTCTGTCCCTTTCTCATTCTCTATCACTTTCTCCTTCTCTCTCCATTTCTCTCTCTCTCCCTTCCTCTCTCTCTCTCCTTCCCTCTCTCTCTCTTTCACACTCACACTCACCCACACACACACACAACACACACACACACACACACAAATAGTATTATGGAGATGAGGACATCATGCAGGACATTGTGTGAAGGAGCAGCAGTCCATCAGTGTGAATGTAAAATAATTTATACACTCTCCGAATAAAGGTACTAGACTGTCACTGGGTCAGTGCCCCTCTAGTCCCTGGGGTGGGACCCGTAAGGCCACATCTCAGTCCCTTTAGTCAGGGAACATAACTGAACCCTAATCCACTGAAATGATGTGTTCTAAGCTGGACTGACTCCACTCCTCCCGCCTCACCTCCAGGACTTTATTCTACTGTTCTGTTTTAAAACATTCGGTTATGAAAAGGTACAAATACCAACTTTTCACATGGAAAAACGTATTTGAGGGTCATAATCAGACCTTAAAGCCACTGCTGGAGCTTTAAGGGAACATTTACACTGTTTGTGCCTTGATGAATGAAAAATGGACCCGCTCAGAACCTTTATTTCTAACAGTGACACTGATGGGCTGCGTATCTCCAGCTAAAGTCATGCTTTTCGCTGTGTATTGCAGACTGTTTAGTTAGGGCTTCCTTGGTGTGGAGGGGTGGAGTGGGGGGGGTCTGGTTCTAGACCAGCAGAGGCCAGTGGACGCTTCTGGGAACTGGAGCACAGCCAGGACTCTCACACACACACACAGACGCAAGGCTTTCCCTGGGCCTCCTGACCTCCGCCCTGCCCCACGCTGCCCCCTGCTGCTTGGGAGGGGCCATTCCTCACATAAACACACAGACAGAGGCCATGTCCAGACGTCATGACCGTGTGTGTGATCTGAAAGGTGTATGAGACTGGTTTGTGATGACGTGGGTGACGTGGGGTCAAGGGCGAGAGTTGCGAGACATATACACAAACAGTGCTAAGCAAAAGTCAGAAACCCCCCTTCATTTATTTCATTTCCAGTAAAAACAGCCATTAAGTACAAGTTATTCAGTTTACAGGAGATATTTATGAGGAGATTAGATAGATCATCCATCTGCATAAGGAAGAAGAGAGTCAAAGAAAAACAAGTGAACTGGAATTTTCCAGAACTGGAATTTCAAAAATGTTCAAAACTCATTAAAAGCTACAGAGAAAATTTGCCTCCTAACAACCACCTGGAAGACCTAACAGACACCAAAAATGCCCCATCAGATAAACAGCACTTAAAGCTTTCGTCTCTGAGAGAGAGGAGAACATCAAGCTGCTCCAGATCTGAAAACATCCACAGGCGTTTCTGTCCATCCTTCCACTGTGAGAAGACCACTCAGCGCTGTGGGTCTGAAAGGATGTGTAGCTGATCAAGAAGAACCTCACTGAGAAAAGGAGACGGACACACCAAACAAAGAAGCTGGACGATGGACTGACCACCCCAGAGTCCAGACCTCAGCACCACTGAATGGGTTTGATCACTTCAGAAAATCAACCAGCTTCTCAGACTGAACTTCAGAGGCGTGTCTGCAGATTCTTAGAGGAGCTGAAAGTGAGGCTCCTGACAATAATATAAGCTGAATTGAAAGTAAAGAATAGACACAGTAAATACAGAAAAACTGACATTTGTTTTAGTTGTTGACGTCTTCTTTGTGGTTTTCAGTTAAATATGTGTTCCCCTGATGCTAAAAAAATGAATGACTCATACTTAATGGTCATTTTGGCTAGATGAATGAAATAATAGAGGGGGGATGTCTGGTTTTTGCAGAGTACTGTATATTTCTTGAGTACAAGAACAAAACTATTTTCTTGTGAATGTTTAAAAGAGCCATACAACAAGCTTGTCATAGACAACCAATTTGACCGAGCAAAGAGCATTGAGGCATTTCATTGCCGCCCACTTGTGGTGGAATTCCGCCTGCAAAATGTGAGTGAGTGAGTTACAAACCAATTCCATGGGGTGCTTTGCATCTAAATAACTTCTCTGATGATGGTAAAAATGTTCTTATGAGACAGGATGAACATCAAATGAGGTATACCGTCTTTGTGCCTTGGTTCTACCTTAAACGCCCTCCCCAACCCCCACCGCCCCAAATTAAAACAATTCTGGCTACGTCACTGGTGTGCATGTCTCGCCACATGTCACGTTCAATATGTTCCATTCAGTCTCCACACTGGCTTTTCCCAATGCGTCTAAACAAACGAAAATGAATTAAAAAGCCAGACGTCATGTCCTGTGTCCACTCAAAGCCTGTCCACTCTGAAACAATCAGAGGCAGCGTCAGTCTTCCTCACATTGTGTTTCTGCACCTCAACACGTGCATCGAATGAAGCTGCACACACAAGACATTCACAGCTCATCGGACTCACTCTGATCCTCTGCACCTTCAATCTAGCAAATCTGTACTTCTACATATAGACTGACATCTTGTACATCTTCTATCCATATCTTGTGTAATCTGGAACATTCTATATCCGTATTATATCCCCTGAAGTACCTGCATCTCATTAATTATCTCCCTCAGACTAACTGCACCTACAGAATGTGGACAACAGCACATTTCATAGTTTTATTACTGTATAGCTGTACATTGAAATAGTGCAATACAAATGTATACTGTGTATATGTGTGTATTCAGAGTTGGGGTATATATATATATATATATATATATATATATAAGATTCTCACTCACTTTCCACCTGTGTAAATGTGATGTGACAATAAACGTGATTTGATTAGATTTTTATTAAAAATGGCTTTTCTGAGGGAAATTGTCTGATGCCGAAACACATCCACAAGATGCACTAAGCCAAAAAGAGGGGACCAAGTACAAGCCGGTTTAATTCAACGTTTTTCCTTCACTCTCACTAAATAAGTATCACATCATTGTAAAGTGAGGAGAACTGGCTTGTTATCCTGAGTCCGCATCGTGTAATAAAGAGAGGAAGCTGTTTTGAGGTGCCATCTGTAGCTTAAGAGCAACAAATGGTTACCCTGCTGGGTTCTCCATTTGCCTTAAAGTTGATAATGTTGTTATAATAACCAGCAGTCATTGCAACGTGTTATTGCTCACTTTGTTTCCTCTTGATTCAGTTGATGTTTGTCAACAACGGCTCATCAGAATTTTGTATTATATTTTGTTCTCCAGTGCATCTGGCTTTATAAATCAGTATAATATTCGACAAGCACAATGAATACAATCACACTGATATTGGAGATTTTTCCTCTCTGCAGTACCAAAACCCTGCCGTGTTAAATAATCCAAAAAAGAAAAAGAGCTCTGTATAAAAGTCTATAAAAGCGTGCGTGTGTGTTGATGATGTTTCCTGACTGAGCGCCAACTGCTAATGAAACGGCGTGGCCAAAGCCAAGAAACACAGCATGATGGAGAGACTCAGAAATAATTCGAACCGCTTCCTTCACCAGAAGATTATAATGATAATAAAAATAAATGTTTGAAGTTTCAACTCTGTGGATTTTTTCAGGTCTGAGAGGCGGCAAACTCTAGTCTACACACATGAGCAGCTGAGATTGAGTGAGTGAGTGAGTGAGTGAGTGAGTGAGTGAGTGAATGAGTGAGTGAGTGAGTGAGTGAAAGAATGAGTAGCCTTATTGAGTGAGTGAGTGAGTGAGTAGCCTTATTGAGTGAGTGAGTGAGTGAGTGAGTGAGTGAGTGAGTGAAAGAATGAGTAGCCTAATTGAGTGAGTGAGTAAGTGAGTGAGTGAGTGAGTGAGTAGCCTAATTGAGTGAGTGAGTGAGTGAGTGAGTGAGTGAGTGAAAGAATGAGCAGCCTGATTGAGTGAGTGAGTGAGTGAGTGAGTGAGTGAGTGAAAGAATGAGTAGCCTTATTGAGTGAGTAAGTGAGTGAGTAGCCTTATTGAGTGAGTGAGTGAGTGAGTGAGTGAAAGAATGAGTAGCCTTATTGAGTGAGTGAGTGAGTGAGTGAGTGAAAGAATGAGTAGCCTTATTGAGTGAGTGAGTGAGTGAGTGAGTGAAAGAATGAGTAGCCTTATTGAGTGAGTGAGTGAGTGAGTGAAAGAATGAGTAGCCTTATTGAGTGAGTGAGTAAGTGAGTGAGTGAAAGAGTAGCCTAATTGAGTGACTGAGTGACTGAGTGAAAGAATAAATAACCTGAGTGAGTGAGTGAGTGAGTGAGTGAATGAGTGAAAGAATGAGCAGCCTAATTGAGTGACTGAGTGAGGGAGTTAAAGAATGAGTAGCCTAATTGAGTGACTGAGTGAGTGAAAGAATGAGTAACCTAACCGAGTGAGTGAGTGAGTGAATGAGCAAGTGAGTGAGTAAAAGAATGAGTAGCCTAATTCAGTGAGTGAGTGAGTGAAAGAATGAGTAGCCTGATTGAGTGAGTGAGTAGCCTTACTGAGTGAGTGAGTGAGTGAGTGAGTGAGTGAGTAAGTGAGTGAGTGAGTGAGTAAGTGCATGAGTGAAGAATGAGTAGCCTTATTGAGCGACTGAGTGAGTGAGTGGGCGAGTGAGTGAGTGAAAGAGTGAGTAGCCTAACTGAGTGAGTGAGTGAGTGAGTGAGTGAGTGAGTGAATAGCCTAAGGGAAGTGAATGAATGAGAGATGGGGTGAGAGGCTGAATGAGCCACTGAATGACTGCAAGAACGCATGACTTGGTAGGCCTGGGAAGGGAGTGAATGAATTAGGCAGCAAATGGAACAAGGTAGTAATTAATGAAGTGCGTGAATGAGTGATTCACTAGCCTGAAGGAGTAAATGAGTGAGAGAGTGAAGGAGTGCGAGAGTAAAGTAGTTATTTAGTAGCTCAGTACATGAATGAACCAGTGATTTAAAAAGCATGAGTGAGCAGTAACATTAGCCCTGATGGAGTGACTGAGAGCCCTGAGGGAGAGTGAATGGACAAATGGGGGGGAGTGTGAATGAATTCATTACTCACTTAGTGAGTGAGTGAGTGACTAATGGAACTAATCGGCCGTAATATAAAGGCTTCTACACCCAAAACAACGCGATCTGGAGCCGTTTGGGGTCCTGCCAGTGCGACAGTGAGTGAGTGAGTGAGAGTGAGCGAGTGAGCTGCGAGCTGAGGCCGTGTGGGCGGGGCGTGTGTGGGCGGGGCTTGTGCGCACTGAGTCACGGAGGAAGCGGCGGAGCGGAGCGAACGGGGGAAGCCTGCAGAAGAAAGGAGGAGGAGCGGAGAGCAGGGACGGA
Source organism: Pygocentrus nattereri (assembly GCF_015220715.1). NCBI lineage: Eukaryota > Metazoa > Chordata > Actinopteri > Characiformes > Serrasalmidae > Pygocentrus > Pygocentrus nattereri. Next base: position 5,108,850 of record NC_051238.1, on the reverse strand, counting down.
GTGCGTGCGACTGTGTGTGTGAGGGAGGGAGAGAGTGAGCGTGTGGATGAAAGGAGAGAACCTCACTTGTAGCTGCGCCGTCCTCGCCGATTAAACTCGTTTCTCGGTACAGCGCCAGACCTCAGCCTCGCTCTCATGCTGCCGGAACATGCGAGAGAGCCTCACCATGAAGTTCGCCTGGAAAGCTAAAATGGTAAATAAACACTTCTACCAGTCTCAGACTGTCGGCTGTGGGTGCTGGTAGAGAAAGAGGGCAGACTGGAGGGAGGAGGAGGAGGAGGAGGAGGAGGAGGAGGTGGGGGAGAGTGGAAAAGTAGCGGATGAAGAGAGGGACGGGAGTGGGGGGGCTAAACTTTCCGCCTAACTGTTGTACTGTTGGGCCGTTTGTGGCTGTTTGGTCGGAGGGTGAGCGGGTGACCCGGGGCTCAGTCAGAGATCCGACCCCGTTACTTTCCCCCTGCGCCGATGAGAAAGTTCGGGCTGCGGTGAAGCAGTGAAGCAGCAGCTGAGGACGAAAACAAAAGCTGCCCGCTGCTGTTTTCTCCTGCGCTGCATGGCTGCTTTCTCACGGTTAGCCGAGTGGACCGTGTGGACTCTCAGGGTGGAAACGCCGCTGTGGGGTCGTGGTGTGGGGTCCGCATCCCGTCAGCGATGATACAGCCGTTCAGCCGTTTGTTTCTGGGTTTAAATGGTAGAGCAGCCCGGGGCCTGGCTGCTCCAGCTGGACTCCTTTCTCCCTTTGTGGCCCCTTGGCCTGGGCTTTGGGCTTTAGTGGGCTGTGGGACCTCTTATTAAGGATTTTCTGTCAGCTTGTTTGTGTAGTTTTTGAAGAAAGTAGGTTATGAGCTTAGCTAGTTTTCCCTCCTGGTCTAGTTTTGCTTTTATACCTTCTACTCATTAAAATTACTCAGTATTTTGAGAAAATTCACAACCACCACACAGCAAAATGTATATTTAACAAATGCCAGACACATTATTATTGTTATTATTGTTATTATTGAGCTCTTGTCCTGTTATCCCCCCTCCCCCCCCCGGATCCATGACGCTGGCTGGGATACAAAGCCACTTGTGGAAAACATTTATTCGCAGTACAAAGGGGCCCAGAACTGTGCATAGTGTGGACTCAGCAGGGTCCAGGCCCTGAGCTCACTGACCTCCTGCTATTGTTTTGCGGTGCAGCCTGCACGACTCGTTGAGCCAGTGATTTATGTCCCAGCACTGTACAGGAAACAGCCAGCAAACGCAGACAGGCTGGCCCGCGTCACCCTGCGCCTCTGGCCTGAGGAATCTCCAGCCCGCTGGCTCCCGGTTTCACTGCCGGTCAACTGGTTTAAAGGAATATTTCAGCCAAAAATCAGATGTGCGCTTTTTTCTCCTCGTAGCCGAACAGCCAGGACACGTTTGGGTATCTTTAGTTTGCCTCTTCAGTTTTAGGCTAATGTGACTGACGAGCAGTGGAAGCTTCTAGTCCACCAGTTCACTGCTGAGCATCAGTCAGACATGCTGAATAATCACCAGTAGGCTTGCAGATGTGGTTTCTGACACTCTGTGATTTTACCGTTATGCATAAAAATAGACAGAAGTGCAGACAAAGTTCATGCTTCGGTAGCAGTACTACGACTAGTTTAGCTATATATGGTTTTATCCGTTTTATAGGTGACCGCATGTCACATATTGTGGGAAAATTGTGTGCATTTTTTTTTTTTTTTTAGCCAGATATTCCTTTAAATCAGTGTCTTTCAGTTCTAGTTCTGGAATTAAACTCAGGTGCTGAACATATTGTGCATTTTTGTTGTCTGTACAGTCCAGAAGTTGAGCAGAATTTTTAATTTTTCACAGTTTTATTTCCTTTTTCCAATTTCAACGCTTTGTGTTCTCTCACTACAGTACATTTTACATTTATGGCATTTGGCAGACGCTCTTATCCAGAGAGACTTGCAGTTTGGTCATTTTTTATACAGGGAGGCGAAGGCAGTGTTAGGAGTCTTGCCCAAGGACTCTTATTGGTATAGTGTAGGAGGCTTGAACCCCGGTCTCCAGCGTAGAAGGCAGAGGTGTTACCCGCTACACTAACCAACCACTATAACCAGCTTGCAGTACACAAATATGCCATACAGCAATCGGAACCTTCCCATTGATAATTAATGTGTTGAAGCTTATGAACAGCAATTTTCTGCTTTCTAGCAGTAACGTTAGCTATTGGGATTCTTTCTGTAGCCCTCCCCTCAAAATCCACCCCAGCGGTGTCTTCCATACTCTCAGAAACCAAGGTACTACACTGCCACTGGGGCAGAGCCCCTCTAGTCACTGGGGTGGTACCATCAAGGCTCCATCTCAGTCCCTTCAGTCAGGGATCATAACTGAACCCTAATCCACTGAAATGATGTGTTCTAAGCTGGACTGACTCCACTCCTCCCGCCTCGCCTCGCCTCCAGTACTTTATTCTACTGCTCTGTTTTAAAACATTCGGTTATGAAAAGGTACAAATACCAACTTTTCACCTGAACTTCCTCCCTGTAGTCTGTCTCAGTTGTTTATGAGGCTCAGTCTGAGCTTCACCGCGTATTCCCACCAAAGGCAAACACACCTGACTGTACTGATCAAGCAATAACTGCAGTAACTGGTGTTTTCCCTGCTCTGGAGCACATGATTCAACTTAGTGTCTCATTGCCAGTTCAGCTGGAAGAGAAAATACTGAGTGGAGTGAAGGGGGTCTGCATGGGTGGGAGTCCAAACACAGTACAGGTTCAGTTGTGCTGCAGCATCGGTCCAGTTTCTGTGTCAGGGAGCTGTGTTTAACCCTCTGTTGCGAGAATTATTACTAAAACATGCTACAAATGTTTTTGTTATTTAAAATTGCTTAAATAATGGATATATCTATATATATATATATAATTTTTTTTAAGTGGGCTATTTGGTAAATTGCTGCCATATGGGCACAATGCGCAATCATACCATAGCACCACAAAATCTTAAAAATCTAAATTTTCTCTAAAAACATCTTATTAAAAAACAAGAACAAACAAATCCAGCTTATACTCTGTAAACCGTACGACCCAGTGTTCACAAATATTGTAAATGAATACATATTTAATGGATATTTGGAGTATATGGTCATAACAGCATCATGTGATGTCAAAGTCTCTGTCCTTTCAAAGTAAAAGACCTTTTTTCCACAATTAAATAGGAAAACACAGATTTTATGTCACTGCTTTTTAGTAAAACTGAGATAAGAAAGTAATTGTTGCCATATGGCAACACTGTGTAGAGGGTAGAGGGTTAAGGCAGCTGGGCTGGTTCCCAGCACCAGATTAAGCTTAATCCTAGACCAAAAAGGGTTTCCAGTAGTGATTCAGCATCATTGGCATGGCAGTTTAGTCCGAGACTATTTTTAATCCTTGTCTGTGAACCGGCCCTCTGAGCTGAAAGTCATGACCTGGTGCATCATTCGCCCCAAAGCCGAGGCTGGTAATGCTGTCCTGTTGACATCTGTGCACGATTGTTACCATTTATCATTATTTTATGGTGACTGTCGTATCAGGAAAGAGTGACCGCGTTCTCTGCGTCGTGAGGAGGGTAAATAGGGAGTCGAGCAGTTGGTGCACTTGACGTTGGCACGTCTGCTTGGCTGTAACGAAGAGCTGGACGCGGTTTGAGGGAAACGCTAAGGAAGAGTTTACTGAAAGGATTTCGGGGCTGTTGACTTCTAGTGTTTATAAGCTGTATTAGCCTTGAAGCTCCAGAGGAAAGATAAGCACACATGTAGGCGTGTAAGTGGAGAATTGTGTGAATGTGATTTTTCGCTGAATCACTTATTAAATGTTCATCGTTCAATCAGTGAAACTGCAGCTTGACTAACGTACAGCGAGGAAGTGTCCGTGATGAAGAGGACTGAGTTATTATTACTGAGTATCGCCACGTATCCAGAGTGTGTGCGAGTGTGTGCGAGTGTGTGCGAGTGTGTGCGAGTGTGTGCGAGTGTGTGCGAGTGTGTGCGAGTGTGTGCGAGTGTGTGTGTGCAGTAAGATGTGTGTGGGGGTGTATCTGATCTCCTGTGGGGTGGCGGTCACTGCTGACTAACACTGCTGTGATGCTGCTATTAGAGAGTAGATGGTGGCGATGGAAGAGCGCAGCGCTGTCCACTGCACTGACCACCGAAGTGCCGCACACTCGGGTACGGGAGTGCGTGGGAGTGCACAGGTGTGCGCGGGAGTGCGCAGGCCGCAACCTGAATAAAACAATAAATAAAGTTGTTAGTTTACCTGCATTTTCTTTTGTTGTTTTTTGCTCTTTATTTCTGGTCTCTTTTTCTTTCTCCTATCTTTTCTGTTTTTTCTCTTTTTGTCCCGTCTTCTTTCTTTCTTTCTTTCTTTTTCTTCTCTCTCACTTCTCCTTTTAATTCTCCTGCATGGCTTGCTGCTTTCTTTTCTCTGTTCTTTCTTTCTTTCTCTTTTATTTCTACTCCTCTTTCTTTCTGTTCTCTTCCTTTTTTCCCCTTTCTCTTATCTTCTCTTTTTTCTTGTCACTTCTTCTTTTAATTCTCCTATGTAGGGTACTACTTTCTTTCCTTCATTTGGTCTTTCTTTTGATTTCTTTCTTTCGTTCTATGCTCTTTTCTCTTCCTTTCTGCTTTCTCTGCTTTTTGTTCTTTTTCCTTTCTTGTCTTCTTTATGCTCTTTTCTGTCTTCTTTTTCTCTTTTTGTCAATTATTGTCTTTCTTTTTCTTTCCCTCTGTCTTTATCTCTCACTTCTTTATCTTGCTTCTTCTTTGCGTTCTCCTGTGTGGGCTACTGCCTTCTTTTCTTTTTAAAATCTTTCTCTTTCTTTCTTTCTTTCTTTCTTTCTTTCTTTCTTTCTTTCTTTTTATACTTTTATTCTCTTCCTTTCTGCTTTTGCTTTTATTCAGTCTTTTTCTCTTTTCTTCTGTTTCCTCTTCTCTTCCTTTTTTCTTTCTCCTATCTTCTCTTCTTTTTCTGTTCTCATCAATTATTGTCTTTCTTCTTTGCCTCTTTATCTCTCTCTTCTCTCTCTCACGTCTTCTTTTCGTTCTCCTACATAGTGTACTTTTTTCTTTTCTCCTCCTCTAGCTCTCTTTCCAGTCATAACATTGGAGCCGTTATCCATCCGTTTGCCTGAGAAAAGTTGCATAATGTGCTGTGTTTTGTTGTGGTGTGATGACGTAACGCTGATTATCTCCCCCCGCAGAGTTCAGTGCAGGACTGGGGGGAGGAGGTGGAGGAGGGGGCCGTCTACAGCGTCACGCTCAAGAGGGTCCAGATCCAACAGGCCGCCAACAAAGGAGCGCGATGGCTCGGGGTAAGAGGAAGCCTTCAGTTCCCGCTGACTTACAGTTATTTACAGCGGTAATCGTGCTCTGTACTGCAGGAGCAGCGAGTCTCAGCTGAACAACTGCGCTGGATCACGGTGTAGCTACCATCGCACATCTACAGCTCAGCTCCAACAACTCGCATCTGATTTTTGGATCATTTCATACCAAAATCAGTCATAAATCATTTTTATCTGACCGTTTTCTGACCTCTCTTTACTTCTCAGAATTAAACAGGCTGTTTTTGTTACTTTTGTTACTGTGACCGAAATATTCAAATGAATCCAGTCACGTTTGTCACATCACGTTTGTCACAGATGCAAAAGTGAGTGAAAATCTCTCGTCTGCGTGGCCCCTTGTAGGACTTAAATACGAGAATACATAAAAAAATAAAAACAAATACACAAATTAAAAAACCTTATATTAGATGCTATAAATACACATTAATATACACCAGATACATATCGCTCCATTCCAGTGTACAGTTTCATCTCGCTGCTGCCTTGCATCTTGATTTTTGTCGTTTTTCAGTTTTTGGTATAATTTGAAAATGCCTGTTGTCCTGAAAATGTCCTTTACATTGTGGATAAACTTGTGTACAAATTTAATCATGAATGGACCAAAAGAAACGGTCCAAAATGAGTGGGGGGGGGAACTTTGGTTCCATTGACTTACATTAAAAGTAGAGAATGTTTTTTTTTTTTTCCTTCTCCTATATATATATATATACATATACAAGATATATAAAGATATGCAAGATGTCAATCTATATGTGGAGGTGTAGATTTGCTAGATTAAAGTTACAGTAAGATCAGAGTGAGTCTGAGGTGTGGGTGCAGTATAGATTGTCCATGGTGTTCGTGATGATGATGTAAATAAGCTGTTATTGGCTGCCCTGTGTTGTGACCTGTTCGAAAAGCAGTCCAGGCTGAGATGCTCCAGGTTCAGTGTGGGCGGGGCTTAATTGCTGCAGCAGAATAGATGGATATGTGTAGATAATCTGGTTCTGGTGACATCACGAATACAGTACGTTCAAGGCCGGCTGCTTTTTGCAGCTTAGTTCATGCATATATATATATTTATATATATGTATATGTGTGTGTGTGTGTGTGTGTGTGTTGCACTCTGTGTTCTGAGAAGAGAGCAGTATGTTTTGAAAGTTCAAAGCCTAAAATGAGTGTTTAAAAACTGATGTTGTTTGTTCTTTCACTCATACCCAGTCTGTCTATGTCCATTGGGAATCTTCAGTAGCATGATAAAGAAATCCTGACCGCTAGCCGAGCCGCTCAGCTGCATGCTAATAAATACAGATGCGAGGTTTGGCTTCTTGGTAGTAACATTAGCTCTCTGGCTTCCTTCTGCTTTAACCAGCACTTGTGAAAGATCATTTTCAAATCTGCCTCCCGACATTCATCATCAGAAGACAGCTTTCCTAGTCTTTAAATCTTGCTCTAGGCTCTATGGCACCACTAAGGGGCTAAAAGCCATGCTTCCAGCAGACTTAGCAGTGCTTATATTCTTTCTTTGGCCAGGGTACGTTTCAGTGAAGTACTTGTGGTTCCGTAACGTGTAAAACTATTTAAAGAGCCCATTTCATGGAAAACGTCCAGAATAATAGTTTTTGAAAAATGTAACGTAGTATTTCGTTAAAGTTTCAAAGTACACTGCTCGTATATGGAAACTAAGCTGTGGAAACATCTAGTTCTGAATTTGTTGTTTTTGTAATGACCCAGTGACCCAGGGAGTAGCGCTGTCACCTCACAGCAAGTAAGGGGTTTGATTTTGGGTTGGATTCGATTCCCCAGCCGAGGGACTGGAGTCCCTCCAGTGGGGAGTTTTCCATGTTTTCCATGTTTTCCTTGAAGTCTGCGTGGGCTTCCTCACACAGTCCAAAGACATGCAGTCTGGCAAATTGAAAACACTGAATTGCCCCCGGGTGCAAAGCAAAAAATGGCATCTTGTCAAGTAAAATGATCTTTAATCTAGTTGATGTCTATTATTTCCCATTTTGAGATGGTTGTGCATTTATTATAAGATTATCTTGCTGCTTTCCAGACACTTTTTGCTTGTCTTAGGTCATTTTTAAAAATAAAATTACAAGAAGCACAATTATCTGCCAATATAGTGATAATTTTACTACAATCACTTAAAATGAGTAAAAGATGTCTAGAAACAAGGTAAATAATTTAAAATTAAGCTTAAAACAATCTCAACAGGAGAAGTTTTTGATTCATTTACCTTATTTAAGATATTTAAGCTTTTTTGCTGTGTGTCTGTGCGTGTCTGTGTGTGTCTGTCTGTGTGTGCATGCCTGTCTGCCCTGTGATGGATTGGCGACCTGTCCAGGGTGTTTCCTGCCTTCCGCCCAGTGAGCGCTGGGATAAGCTCCAGCCCCCCCCCGTGAGCATAGATAAGCAGCTCAGAAAGTGTGTGTGTGTGTGTGTGTGTGTGTGTGTGTGTGTGTGTGTGTGTGTGTGTGTTCATGATGTCACACATTTCCATATATCTGCCTGTAGTGTAGCCCCACCCATTCACGCTGAAGTTAGGACATTTGACGCCAGACTGCTGTTTGAACGTATTGATGAATACAGAGCAGCCAAACGCAGCAGAGCTCAGCTGCATATATCAGTCCTAAAGGCAGAGCCGGTAAAACAGCCTGTTGAGTTCTAAGGGCTAAAGAGACATTGCAAAATGATAAACATTAATTATGAGAGTGTTTATGGAGCATAAACTCGCACAGTCTTCAAAAGAACGCTCCTAAAACATTCAGAGAAACCTCAAATTGCATATCAAGAACATAAAGCAGTTATTACCCCAGGAAGCACTAACACAGTAGCCTTTTACCTGCCGTTGCTGGTTCTTACCTATTTACATGAAGGGACGTTCGTCTTAAACATGATTTCAAGTGCATGAGGATCAGTCATTAGCTCGGGTACCTAAACCTGGGTTAACAGGGAACGTTGTGAACCACGCTTGTGAAATGAGTAACCGCTGCTGTATCTGTAAGCTGACCGATGCCTGGGTCATAGGCAGTGTGTGTGCTACTAGTGGACCTATAGATTTTAGAGTATAGTCTCTAATCAGCCCAACCCGGCACGGGTAGGAACAGAAGCCAGCCGTGTTTGTAAGTCATGATTTGTGTTAATTTAAGGCCCAATCCCATTTCACACAATGACAAAATTTTACATAATAAAATCACTTCAAATGAGTAAAAATGTCTAGAAATAAGTTAAATAATCTTAAATGAAGCTTCCAACAATCAAAACAGAAGAAATATTAGATTGTGTTAATCTGAGGCCCAGTTCCATTTCACCCCTCGCTCCTACCACTTGGCCCTTACCCTTCCATATAGTTCACATCTGGGGTAGGGTGTCCTGGTTTTTGTTGAGATAGAGGGTTATGGTGAAGTGTTAGTGCTACATGCCCCTCCAAACAGAGGTTTTTTGGAGGCACAAGCATTTAAAAATCTCTAGTAGTAGTGCTGATGTCTTGTTTGCCTGCTAGTTAAAGTTAAGTTAAGACTGAAGTTAAGACTGAAGTTAAGACTGAAGTTAAGACTGAAGTTAAGACTTTTTTAATCCCACAAATGGGGAAATCCCACCTCCGCATTTAACCCATCCGTGAAGTGAAACACCACATACACACTAGTGAACACACACACACTAGGGGGCAGTGAGCACACTTGCCCGGAGCGGTGGACAGCCCTATCCACGGCGCCCGGGGAGCGATTGGGGGTTAGGTGTCTTGCTCAAGGATCCCTCAGTTATGGACTGTCGGCGCTGGGCCACGTTGCCCATTGCCCATTCCACCTTAAATGGTGCAGCAGTTATATTCTGGCACTTTGCACTTGTTTTAAGTAACTTTATTATATTAAAATTATCATGCACATTTCTTAAAACAAGCACAGTTATCTGCCACTATAATGAGTTTTTCATAATAAAATCACTTAAAACCAGTTTTAAAAATGTCTAGAAATAAGTAAAACAATCTTAAATGAAGCTTCCAACAATCTCAACAGGAGAAATATTAGATTGTGTTAATCTAAGGGGTAGGGTGTCCCGAATCCTGCTGAGATGGAGGGGTGGGTGACGTGTCAGGGCTACATGCCCTTCACAACGGAGGTTTTTCAGAGGCACAAGCCTAAAAATCACTAGTAAGTAGTGCCGACGTCTCTGCGAGTCTAGCTAGCTAGTAAATTTCCCGTTCCACCTTTAATGGCGCAGCAGTTACTTTCTGGCTACAGAGCAGTGCTAGTAGCTGTTAATGAAGTGATGCTCTTCTTTATGTGAGGGTCCCATTTTTTTAGGGAAGATTTCAACCACTAGCCCTTGTAACTCAGTTCCAGAGGGGCAAGATGACGCTCGAAAATAAGTAGCTCGGCATTTCTGTTGTAAGGCTCGATG